>NC_081528.1:38680634-38835999 GCF_030273125.1 Centropristis striata
TTGTATAATTATATTTGTACATTGTTGTTGTTATTGTTTAATGTTTTTGATGCATTCAGGGACTGCAGTAGAAAATGAGCCAAGATGGCTAAACTGGCACATTTACAGAAATGTCCATTAATGTACCCAGTAACTTTAAAAACAAATTAATAATTACATTTTTCACATTATTTCTTTATAATGAATAGGGGAAAAAAACAGAAAGATGAATCAGTAATAAAAACTAGAAGGGCACTTGGAGACATCTGCCAAGGCCATGAAGTGAAAAATAATTAGATAATAATATATTAATGATAATAAAATAATTGATTCTGATGCTTCAGCCTTTCACCAGTTTAATGGAAATCAGTTGTTTTCCAGTAATCCTGCTGACATACAGACTAATTAAAACATGACCTCATTTGTGGAAGTAATACTGTTAAATTATTATTATTTTGCATTTGGGAGTTGAGAAGATCTTCCTTTCACTAAATAACTATAAACTCCAACATCACCTCTGAGCCTCCGGATGAAGACATTTTTAAATCTTCCTGTTATCAGCTGAGAGACTCACAGTGTGTCCATTACATTACATTACATTACATTACATTACATGTCATTTAGCAGACGCTTTTGTCCAAAGCGACTTACAATAAGTGCATTCAACCTGATGGTACTAGAAATAGACCACAGGAATCAAGTAAGTACAGAACTTTAAGAGCTAACTGTCATTGCTACAGGAGTGCTATATGTTAAAGAAGAAAAGAAGAGAAAAGAGTAAGAGCTTTTTTTTTTTTTTTTTTCCATCTCACCCTGAGCAGAAACACTGGGCTTCCTGCGCTTCACTGCAGGGGAACCATGTTCCTCCTGGTCTGTGGCTCTGGTTGAGGGCCGGAGCAGCAGGGAGCCTCCCTGCTCCTGGTCTGTGGCTCTGGATGAGGACACCAAGGAGCCTCCCTGCTCCTGGTCTCTGGCTCTGGTTGAGGAGACTAAGGAGCCTCCCTGCTCCTGGTCTCTGGCTCTGGAGGAGGACACTAAGAAGCCTCCCTGCTCCTGGTCTGTGGCTCTGGTTGAGGGCCGGAGCAGCAGGGAGCCTCCCTGCTCCTGGTCTGTGGCTCTGGTTGAGGTCCGGAGCAGCAGGGAGCGCTGGTATGTTCTGACGCTGGGCCAGGAGAGGGCAGCCTCGGGGCACGCTGCTCTCAGAGCTGCAGCTCTGGGACGAAGGCACAGAAACCTTTGTTTATATTGAGTGCTTTCGCTTTTTCAGCTTTCTGGAAATTATGCAAATTTCATCCTATTCAAAAAAATCCAAAATTACATTTCAAGAATGAACACATTATTTTTGTGTTATGAAAGCCTATTAATATCCACAAATCCTAATTTAGCAGGCTGTAGCCCAGTTTGGACGGGGAGAAAAAAGGTCGTTGTACTATTAGCTTGTGGACAAGAAAATTAAACATTGTTTTTTATTTATTTTAGCTTTGCTGTAAGCCTGAAATGACAAGCAAACATACTGAAAGTAGCAAAGAAATCCTATAAACATGAGCAGCGTTAACAGCTATACTAATATCTAAGGTACAGACACTCTAGAAACAGTAACATGGATTATAAGGACATGTTTTAGTTCTTACAGCTGGGTTCGGTCTTGCTGCAGCAGCTTGAAGCTGAATTCGCTGAGGATCTCCAGGAAAGCCTCATGTGTGTGCTGCTCTTCTCCCTCTCGAAGGTCCCGGAAGGCAAAACGAATACCGTCCCTGAGAGCAAACACAACACACACACACACACACACACACACACACACACACACACACACACACACACACACACACACACACACACACACACACACACACACACACACACACACACACACACACACACACACACACACACACACACACACACACACACACACACACACACACACACACACACACACACACACACACAAAACATCTTGAACAGAAATGCCAGAATAAACCTGCTATAGTGTAAAAACATGTACCTGTTTTTTAATGTATCAATCGTTAAGGCATATACATTCTGGAAAGGATCCTATAATAATGTCCCAGTGACGCTCATTGAAACCATAATTATTCCACTGATGGTTACGGCTGAATAATAATACATCATTTTGTGGCACATTTGATATATTTCTGTCGCCCCAACGACATCAGAGCACCTTATTTCTAAGTGACGCACTGACACCCTTCAAGTGTGATAATTTCATTACCAGTTCCATGTTGATTATCATCAGAAAATTATTCTTCTACATTTACTGAGCTATGGCTGCCACGAAGAGTCATCACTGCTGTAAGAGGTTAAATAATAAAACCCAAAGGTCCTGACAGGCCTGGTCTGAATAATATAAACCCAAAGGTCCTGGCAGGCCTGTCTGTGTGTTGGTCTGTGTGTCGTTAGGGGGACTTACATGTGCAGGGCCACCAGCGGTCTGCGGACGCGGTGGAGGTCGATGCCAAAGCTCATGGCGAGTCTTTTAGCCAAGTCTCTAATCTCAGCCAGGTCCTTCCTGCTGTGGTCCTCAGTCAGCATCTCTGAGAACAGCTGGACACACAAACAGGACTTACATTAACAGGACTAACATTAACAGGACTTACATTAACAGGACTTACATTAACAGGACTTACACTAACAGGACTTACACAAACAGGACTTACATTAACAGGACTTACATCAACAGGACTTACATCAACAGGACTTACATCAACAGGACTTACATCAACAGGACTTACACTAACAGGACTTACATTAACAGGACTTACATCAACAGGACTTACATCAACAGGACTTACATTAACATGACTTACATCAACAGGACTTACACAAACAGGACTTACATCAACAGGACTTACACAAACAGGACTTACATTAACAGGACTTACACAAACAGGACTTACATTAACATGACTTACATCAACAGGACTTACATTAACAGGACTTACACAAACAGGACTTACACTAACAGGACTTACATTAACAGGACTTACACAAACAGGACTTACGTCAACAGGACTTACATTAACATGACTTACATCAACAGGACTTACGTCAACAGGACTTACACAAACAGGACTTACACTAACAGGACTTACACTAACAGGACTTACGTCAACAGGACTTACACAAACAGGACTTACATTAACAGGACTTACATCAACAGGACTTACATTAACAGGACTTACATTAACAGGACTTACATTAACAGGACTTACATTCACAGGACTTACATTCACAGGACTTACATTCACAGGACTTACATTCACAGGACTTACATTCACAGGACTTACATTCACAGGACTTACATTAACAGGACTTACATTAACATGACTTACATTAACAGGACTTACATTAACAGGACTTACATTAACAGGACTTACATTAACAGGACACATACAAACGGTCCTATAGATGAGGATGGTCTGTTCCTTTTTTTCATCACTTAAAAACACTGTTGATCAATTCATGCGCTGGTTTTAATTGGCTTGGTGAAAGTTTTCCACAAAAAAACAGTAAACTGACTAAAGAATCACAGCAAATATACATTTTTGGGATATACATATATATATATATATATATATATATATATATATTGCGATTGACCCAAGCGTCTTTGGGTGTCTAGAAAAGCGCTATACAAATATATATGTATTATTACTATTATTATTATTATTTGTTAGGCACATTACAAATGCTAGTCATATAGTAAATACATAGATTTTTCCAATTTGAGAATGCACATGTACCTCAGAAAATCCATATTTTCAGCATGTAGAAATAGAAAAAAAAACAATAAAATTGCCTTATTATGTATGCAAATAGGCAACATTCATCCTTACATATCTAAAATAAATTAATAAATAAATATTAATTTATAATAAATAAAATAATTTAAAATAAATAAGACAGATGGTGTTTTTTAATTTCCCTCCAAGTGTAAACAACAAACAGTCCAATAATGAAAGCTGATAGAACTGAAAAACACCACTAAAATTAAAATATTTAACTATCAAAAGATAGTAAGTAGGGACGATTTTTAAACTTCCATTACAAATGAATTGTTAAAGCCCTTTCATAGATAGATATATATTTTTTTAAATTTATAGTTCACAGCAGCTGCAACCAGAGGTGGGTTTCTATAGGTGGAACAGACTTCAGGACTATTAGAAATAAAAAGCCTCTGTCCCTGTTTTGGAGGTTTAGTCCTGATGGACCCGTTAGCGTTAGCAGACAGCTAACACACAGACACAGATACAGTCACATACAGAAAACCCTGGTGAAATGTTGTGCCAACATGAGCATAATGAAAGCACCTGAGCCTGGTATTATATAAAGATTCACCTGCTGCAGACTCAGACACAGCGTCTTGGCGCTCAGCGTGGGATTGATCAGCTTGCTCCTGCTGATCGTCTCTTTAATGATGTCGCCGAAGTCCTTAAAGTACTTGAGAAAACCAGGAAAAAGAAAGAAAAATACTATTCAGTTATGATATGTTGTGATTAGTTGATTTTAAGAGCACCATTGTCTGAATGTCTACGAATGCCAGAATAATCCCTTCTAATCATTTAACGGTTGGCTCTGACTCATTCTCAGCACCTCGCTGCTTTAAAACAGATTTCTCACCATCCTCCACTCTCTCACACTTCCTCTCCATTATTCATGTTTTATAAAGTCGCTTCCTCTATTCCTAATCCAATTAATTTCCCAAAAAAGTGATGATCTGACTATTAATTACACATTTTTTAAACCCCGCCAATTTAACTATCAACACATTTTGCAACCGATTGTGCCACACAGCCGGTCGATGAATATGAATGTTTTTATCTCTACATAATAAGCTAATATAACTTAACTATCCCTTTAGATCCCTTTGCTCAATCTCAACCTTGCTGTAGTGTTTGAAGACGTCGGTGGCGGCGGTGAGGTCCAGCACGCCGTAGATGACCAGCTTACAGTAGCCGGCCAGCTGGTTGCGCCTCCTCTGGAGGAGAGTTATCCTCCAGTCCTCCTCGTTCTCCACTAGAGGAGCAGGAAGGAGATCAGAGCATGTTTAACAGGAACAGACCAGTAAACACTTAACACAGCAATAAGCAAATAATAACATTCACAATGGCTCCATTCCATTAAAAGGAAATGGAAACCTGTGCTTTTCCTGGTTTCACAAGAGAAAATGACAGCCAGGAAAAATATCTAATATTCTATATTTAAAGCTGGTGTATGCAGTTTTTTTCCGTCATTGGGCAAACAAGACATAATAACCTTTCAGCATGTTGTAATTCAAACGGTCTGAGATGAAAACAGACGTCTGAAACTCTGTTTTCAGCCTTTAGAAAGTGTAGCCCATGACAGAAGACTTCTGCCAATCATAGATTTCAGAGAGAGTGAATTCCTTTTGTCCTTTTCTACAAATGCACACGCCTCCTTTCAGATCTGCAAAATCCTGCAGAACAAATTTATATAGCAGCATTAGCAACAACTGCTCACACTGCAAAGCAACGCCCCCCAAAAAGAGTTTAACAATAAACGCCATAAAACACGCGTCAATAGGATACCATATGGTATAATAATAAGTTCTTCAACCAGGAAGTAAGTTAGCATTTTAACGCCCTTGGGTCTCAAACTCAAACAAAAGGGAGGATTTTGGTTTTTGGTAAGATGCCTGAAATAAGGTCTGTGGCTAACAAAAGCTGAAGAGATTCCTTTTTGTACAACAGACGGGAACTCGAGTCGTGGTGTTCATTTATGAAGATTACCTGCTGAACTAAACGCGTAAGCATCAGAAAAGTGTTTGCCACAAAGATTGTGTACTACTATACTAATTCTCAGTTGACCACATGGTGATGCTAACTTCCAGGAAGAGCTGCAGGAGGAGGTCTGTGTTCAATGGCCAACCCCAGCTTTAACTTGAAGATGTAGGCAGGAGATGAGAGAGGAAACTTGGAGGTGTTGATAAGACAAGATTGTGTGATGAAAAACTGGCATTTGTCTTGGGAATTGGCAGTACATTGTGAGATACAGAAAAAAAGATTTGTTATAGCAGCAGATTCCCATAACAAGACATCAAAAACCAAAAAGCTATGTCTGCAGGCAGAGATGATGAGAGGGTCCTCTGGGAGAGCTCTGGCAGCGTTAACATTTAGCTGTTTGTTTCCAAAACTACACATCCACGAGGAAAACAAAACCATTTTCTGAACATCCCCATTCCCTCGTTTAAAAATGGAGAGGAAGAAAATCTGTAACAGCCTCATCAACAAAGACTGGAGGTGCTTTTGTGAAGTATCACAGTTTATTCAAACATTTATTAGTGTTATCTTTCATGTGGTGTTTTTAAAAATACCGTTGAACTGAGTCTCCTCAGTCTCAGAGAAGATGTAGTCCAGGAGGAACGCTGCCATCTCTGAGCGCAGCGAGTCTGACGGCAGGTGGACCAGCGTCTGGAGGGCCGGTTCAGACCGGACCGACCCGGCTCCGAACAGCAGCAGCAGGTCACACAGCAGCTCAAACGCCTGATGAACAACGTTAGTGGAGTTTACCATCTCTGAATCTAAATTCAGATATGTTGGCATGTCAAAACTGGCAGAAAGGAAAACAGTTGGCCAACGACTCTGGAGCTTTTTTAGTTTGTCTGAAAAGTACATTTTGTGTTGTTTGGCGAAAGAAGAGCAACAAGCCACAAGGACAAGACATTTAATCTACCCTTTAAAATAAAAACCTCAAAGAAAAACTATCATGCTAAAACAAGGAGAAGTGAAGAGGGAGGTCCATTTACTGCTTATTGCCATGTCTCCAAAGACATTAAAACAGAAATTAAAAAATAAATTCAAAAGATTTTTAGAGATTTCAACTTTAAGAAATGTTGCATAAAAGTAAAAACAACAACAACCATGTGTAATTAGCCACTAACATACAGTCACACTGTTGGTTCACCTTTGGAACAACTCACCTGGTCTCTGATCTCGGCCTGGTTCACAGACAGACACGTCTGACTCACTCTGCAGAACGAACGCATCTGCTTCTTCAGACGCTTCTGTTCCTCCTGCAGCAGGTGGAGAAAGGTAGACAACAGGTAATAAAGTTATATTCTATTCTAGACACATCTCACATTAATGTTTTATATTTCTGTGTGGGACAGGAACCAGGTGCAAGGCAGGAGATCTTAAACATCTTGACATGAAGACTGAAGATTATTAGGTGTTAGGGGTGTAATGTGACATTTGAATAAATATATACTGTATATGCACTAATTCAATATCATTGACTCAAAGTGAAAATATCGAAACACAGCATCATCTTATTTTGAAATTCTCGCTTTATAGTTCATTTTTTTTAATTTTTTTTTTTAGGCCTGAATTGAATGAAATCAAAATGTTATTGTAGCAGACTTTATAATATCAGCAATTAATTGTATCGTTGTCCAAAGAATAAATATAATATTGTATCTTGTAATTTTGTGACTAAAGCAGAAAGTAGCAGAGGTAATATGATCGAATATATATATATATATATATATTACTAATATAATGTACCAGCGGATGTGTGTGTGTGTCTTTGTGTGTGTGTGTGTGTGTCTGTGTGTGTGTGTGTCTTTGTGTGTGTGTGTGTGTGTGATTCTGCATACAGAAGAACCTGTCAACCTGTGCTGTTATTAATTAAAAAGAATAGACAAGATCAAAATAACTCAGCACGAGGAGGGATTTGAATGTGTTTCCTCTGTAATTCTGGTTTATGTAAACATGCGAAGGGTTAATGAGGTAATGATGCTCTCTGTCTGAGTGAACTAGTGTGAAAGAAAAACTTTAGAAAAACACGAGAATGAGCTGAAGAGAGAAGAAGAGAGTGAAGATGAGATGAGACGAAGTCAGAAAGAGAAACAGTCAGAAGTGTGAAGCAGTGGGGAATAAATGTCTGAGTGTCATCGTGAGCTTGGATCTAACAGATTGTTGTGTTAATTGCCTGCTGGCTGCTCAGCTGCTGAGTTGTTGTACAACACAGACGAGAATCGCTCCACAAACAACACCAACATGGCCGCCAACATGGCCGCCACGGGCTGCTGAGATGTGAGAGCAGGTCGGCTGGCGCTTCCAGGAGGAAGTTAGTGTGAAAGACTAAGAAGGTCAAAACACTTCTAAACATCCAACAAAGGATGAATGATCTATTAGATATATATTAGAATCAGACTAGATCTATTAGATCTATTAGAATCAGACTAGATCTATTAGATATCTATTAGAATCAGACTAGATCTATTAGATATCTATTAGAATCAGACTAGATCTATTAGATCTATTAGAATCAGACTAGATCTATTAGAATCAGACTAGATCTATTAGATCTATTAGAATCAGACTAGATCTATTAGATATCTATTAGAATCAGACTAGATCTATTAGATCTATTAGAATCAGACTAGATCTATTAGTTATCTATTAGAATCAGACTAGATCTATTAGATATCTATTAGAATCAGACTAGATCTATTAGAATCAGACTAGATCTATTAGATATCTATTAGAATCAGACTAGATCTATTAGATCTATTAGAATCAGACTAGATCTATTAGTTATCTATTAGAATCAGACTAGATCTATTAGATATCTATTAGAATCAGACTAGATCTATTAGATCTATTAGAATCAGACTAGATCTATTAGATCTATTAGAATCAGACTAGATCTATTAGTTATCTATTAGAATCAGACTAGATCTATTAGATATCTATTAGAATCAGACTAGATCTATTAGATATCTATTAGAATCAGACTAGATCTATTAGATCTATTAGAATCAGGCGGTGAGCACCTCCGTCGGTGTGGAGTTGACTGCATTCACTTTCTTCCACATCAGGTAGAAGCCAGCGTACTTCAGAGCCGACACCAGGAGCTGAAATGATACAGAAGGGAAGTTAAAATCAGCCTCTGCAATGTGAAAAAAGTCCATGTAATTTTCAAGTAGATCCATATCTGTGTGGAAGCAAATTAAACTGAGCAGACAGAGTCTGTAGAATATCTCCAGCAGGAAACGATGAGCTTCAACAATTACTGTTTTGAATTCACTTGCTGCATTTATTGGAAACGTACTGCTGCTATGTTACATGGCGCTAGCGCCTCCTCCCACTTTGATCTGCAATGTGAATTGACACATAAATATATATATATATATATATAATATATATATAATAAATATATAACACCACTGGGGGTCAGTGTGGATGTCGGCAGAGTTACGGCACTTTTAAGGAAACGCAGTATGAACAGGACTCGTGTTTCCCTCTAGCCTGGCAGATCATTCTACCACACCATTCTAATCTAAAATTTAACACATTTAACACGCTTTCAAAATAAACATGATCGATTATTTTCCAATTGTTTATGTTACTAAATATTCACCACTCAAAATTAATCTGTCAGCACGTTAGTGTGCCGTAAACTACCGAGCCTGTTATGAAACCGGTAACCGACAGCATGACTGAACGCTGCATGTTACTAAACAGAGGAAAGAAACGACCTGCTGGCCTGCCAGGGCTATATAACTATATCTGGCAACGTTAATAACAGTATAAAAGCATTTGAGTATCCACCCAGATTGGGATCTGCTCTAAAAATGTACTGAGTTCTTCCTTGGCCCATGCTATATACTTCTTTCACCATCTGTCATTAAAAATCAGGTCTGTAGTGTTTAGGAATCCTCACAAACAAACAGAAATAAGAACATCAGAGTTTCAGGGTGACGATGATAAACCAACACAGGTTTCCTGATGTTCGGACCTCAATAATCAATAATCAATAATCACAGCATTCCAGCTCAAAGATCTTTAATAGTAAATGTTTCATAACAGACCTCTGTGTCGAGCTCTGTGGACTCCATCCTGCTCTTCAGAAGCTCGATACAAGAGTCGAACAGCTCCAAGCCCGTCAGGTCCCTGGCACTGTTCAACACACACACACACACACAGACACACAGACACACACACACACACACACACACACACACACACACACACACAGACACACACACACACACACACAGACACACACACACACACACTTCTGTGTAAGAACTAGTCAGTCCTGCTGCTGCTGCCATGTGTATTATTATTATATATATTATTATATATATTATTATATATTATTATTGTATTATAAGAACACACTGACCTGCTCAGGGCTGCGATCCTTTTTAAAGCAGCAGCTGCACTGTAGACATCGTCATCATCCGCAGTGCCCTAAGTACACAAACACACACATGAAAGAACAGAAAAAACATGAAAAACAACTAATTCATTAAAAAGATAATGAGGGATAATTTATACACACCTACCTAAAGCTAACTCAGCCTGATACAAAGTGCAATAAATGTTTCCTTCATGTAGTTTATAATATTCAGGGTTGTTTCAAACTAGAAAGGTCTTGAATCAGCTGGGTTCTCTAGTCAACAGCACCAGACTGGAGAACCCAGTTCATTCAAACCTTTCTAGTTTGCATACAGAAGGTTTCTGTAATCTCGCCCAGTGATATAAATGGAGTGCATTTTAAAACATGCTTTATTTTCTTGCGTGCAGCTTCAGTGAGAGGCTCTCCCACCTGCAGCAGGTCACTGATGTAGGAGCTGAAGCACTCTGCGAGGCCGTCCAGCAGCTGGCTGAACGCCAGATGTGCGCGGGAGGAGAAGGTGTAGCAGTCGGAGCAAAGCGTGCTAGCCAGGTTAGCGCTAGCCTCCAGCACGGCGACCTCAGTGTGCTTCTCCACAATGCTGCACACCTGAGAGAGCAGCAGGTCCAGATGCTGACAGAGAGGACAGAACAGGCGAAGAAGTACTTTAAAACATGTTTCAGTGGGTACAGGAGAGATATATAGTGTTTCAGAAGAACCATGATTTAATTTCTAAGAAGAGTTTCCTCCTCTCCTACCTTCAGCGACGGGGCGCTGCTGTACATCTCCAGCTGGAAGTAGAGAGGAGCTTTGAGGAGAAGACACACCTTGGTTGCATCTGCCGAGTACTGCAGGTCAGTAAGAGGACAGACACAGATTCAGAGTAAAAAAGCACGAGATGAAAATAGAAAAGAAAATGTCAAAAAAGTCAAATCAGCAATAAGAGCTTGTCATATAAAAAAACCCAGGAAAATAAATAAATAAATATGGGATGAGGTAAAAAACAAAAAAAAAAGATATAACACTATATACATGTATAAAAATGAGGATTTATGTCAAAAAGTATATGTATACAAAAGTATAGAACAAGTTGTTAAAATCATGATGCATCTTCCATCTCTTCAATTCGCTTCATAAATGAAGTAAATCAGAGATTTTTTTTTAGGGTGATGACATTTCTAAAATATGACGACAGACATTTGAAGCTTCATTTAGTAAATTTAACAGCTTCAACTGTAAAAAGCTTTTTACGGCCCTAACAGCCAATAGAGTGTTAAAGTGAAGCCTGCGGTGAACCTTGGCCAGCAGCTGCGGCAGCAGCGGGATGAAGTGTGTGGTGATCCGTCTCTTATCTTGTTCCTGGATCTTCTTATCCTTCATAGCCAGGATCTGATCCCAACAGCCACCAGCCAGCAGGTAAACCAGGAGGACAAAACACATGATGATGAATGTCATGACAGTGTGTGTTTCCTATTTATAGAGTAATGAAACGAGTCATTTAGAAACACTACTCAAGAAAATATAACCTAAAGGAATCCACTTTTCACAACACACTGAATATATGAAGCTAAAAAAAAGAAACTTTCTGTCTTAAAAAGCTGGTTTAGCTGATGCCCAGCACTTGTTGTGATAAGATGCTGAATAGGATGAACGAATGAGGAAATCCAAAACAAATGTGTGAGAACTCAACAGAGGAAAAGTCAAACTTGTACATATAGTTCTGATGTGGTTTATCTCATATTTTCTTGTTTAGTCTTCCAAAGTTGTATATTGAAGCTTTAAAACAAAGAATGCCATTCCTCCACTGTTGCATTATAAAACATGAAGTAGAGAATGATCATGTTGTTATTGTTATTGTTATTATTATCATCACCTTCCTGCTCTGGGCTCGGCCAGCAGGTGGGCTGGCCTGTGCTGCCTGTCTGACGGAGCACAGCATCAGCTCTATGAGAGCCCCCTCCTCCTCATACAGCAGACCTGGCAACACAGAGTGGGTGACAGCAGCACAACTGACTGTGATAAAACAACTTATATAAATCTTTATTGTGCACTAATGCAGCTAAGGCTAGTTAGTATTCACATCCTTTACTTCAGTAAAAGTACTAATAACACACCATGAAATCACTCCACTACAAGAAAAAAGGCCTATATTCAAAACTTACTGAAGTAAAAGAACAAAAGTATCACCATCAAAATGTACTTAAAGTATCAAAAGTAAAAGTACTCGTTATGCAGAATGGACCCACTCAGATTGATTTATAACATATAATTAAACATACACACATTAACACATTAAACATATCATTAAATTATTTGTATGGATGCATTTATGGAAGATTTGATTTTGTAAACATAGGGCTCATTTTAACTACTTACTATACTGTGATGAGGCTTAATTAATTAACTTTAAATTGATCATGTTTTTATCTTAAAACCTTGAGTAAAAAGTACAATATTTGCCTCAAAATGTAGTGGGGTAGAAGTATAAAGTTACATCTAAATTACAGTACAGTACTTGAGTAAATGTACACATTTTGCTACATTTATACTACAGATGGAACAGTTCCATTAAAATAATCTGACCTGTTCAGTGAGCTCGTCTTTGATGGAGGCATGTATGAATATATCAGTTCATTTTATACCTTAAATCAACAGCCAAGTTATGGGTCCAACAACAGCTAGCCAGTAGCTCAGCAGTGGATGCTCCCATGAATATTCATGTTGTGTTTTCAGGCATGTTAATTTAGACAGAGATCATTTCTGAATTGGTGCTAAAATGCTGATGTGAACAATAACTGTTTTAGTTTATGATAAGTGCTGAAGACAGTCCCATGTTGTTCCTCACCGGCCTTCTGCAGCAGGAACGCCGTCATGGTGTCCCAGTCTCTCAGCTCAGATTTGGCCGCCGCCCACAGACTGTCCACCAGGTACGCAGCGTGCTCATGGAACTGGACAGAGACAACAATCTGCTTTTGATTTTACTGTCGAAATGGTACAAAAACTTCCAAATCCTGTTCTCTGTCATCCAGTGTATTCCAGTAAACAGAATGATGTGATCGGCCTCGGGTCCTGGACTCATCGGGTCCTGACTCATCGGGTCCTGGACTCATCGGGTCCTGACTCATCGGGTCCTGGACTCATCGGGTCCTGGACTCATCGGGTCCTGGACTCCTCGGGTCCTGGACTCATCGGGTCCTGACTTATCGCCTGAGACTGAACTATCAGGACTTACTGCCGTTGCCCTTATTGCTGGGACACACTTCTTCATAACACTGTGTCTTGAACTTTGACCCTTTAGCTCATTTGTATGCTGTGCAGAGGATTTGAGTCAGAATAGCAGTGTAACAACGCTGCAGTAAAGTAATAAAGTAATCTTAATAAAGTAATCTTCTTCTGCAGTATTGTTTTAAAGAAAGAGACATTACCTCACTCTGCATGTAGAAGGAGATGAGGATTTGTATGAAGGCTGCGTTATCACTTTTATCGCTCTTCTGGCTGTCACTGGCAATCAAAGTTTTCAGCCTGGCATGCATACATATAAAAAAAAAATCTAATTAAACTAACCAAAAACCAAGACATGAAAACTGGAAAACTGACGTCAGGTGACACATTCATGCGATTATAAAATGCTCCATTATACAGAAATGTATTTATTTGATTTACACTCCTTGTTTAGGATCTGATGAGCTGTCAACACATTCAACTAAAACCTCTTCAAGGTCATAAAAAGGTTTTAATGTTTTTTTCTTGGTGGATATTTTTGATGAAGGATTAAATCATCAAACAGAAATTGTACCTGTTGCAGAGGAAGCAGCCGGCTGCAGACGCCAGGCTTCTGTTGGAAGCATAAACCAGCGGGTAGATGAGGCCGCTCTCCTCTTCAGTCAGACCTTCCTCCGTCCCCCTGAATACATGCAAACATGAGTCGGACACGTTTACATGCACTCAGTTGTCCCGTTACAGTCGGATGAAGGCAATAATTGGTTTGTGTCATGTAATCATAGTCATGTTGTCGCATCACGCCGTGACTCATCAGCGTTCATGACAAAGCGTGGCGTCCCAATGATGAGTCACCATTACACTTCTACTGCCGGTTGGACTTGAGATTACTCGGGGAAGCCGGGGCCGTTCCATGAAACAAGTTTACCAAATAAGATTATTTCTGTTAGTCTGACTCATTTTCAGTTGATTCGGTTCCATATGGCAACTTTTGCTGGGAAACTAGTTGAACTGTTTTATGGAACCGAATCAACTGAAAATGAGTCAGACTATCTGAAATAAGGATCAGGCCCCAGGTTACAGTATTTGGTTATTTGTACCTCTAATTTCTGGTAAGAATTTAACTTGTCCGTCTAGTTTTTCAGTCTGTCATTAAGGGCAACATATACACCAAAGAGCAACTGGATAAAATAATTGTAATAACATTATTACTGATGCACTAAACGGCATTTCATCAGACCTTTTGGGAAAATGAAGCTCAGAGCTTTCTAACCAAAAAAAGAGTAAATTATGTATTATGGTGTCTGTGTTTTCTATCTGGTGTGTTTTGATCTACTAGAACGAGATTCCTGTACTGCGTGATGCAGAACAGAGACGGAGAAAGCCTCACTGTTGGATCAGCAGCAACAGATTGACCACTTCCACCGCCACCTCCGGGTCCTTATCCAGCACCATGCTGAGCATCCTCTCCTACAACACACACACACACACACACACACACACACACACACACACACACACACACACACACACACACACACACACACACACACACACACACACACACACACACACACACACACACACACACACACACACACACACACACACACACACACACACACACACACACACACCCCACACACACACAGAAAAAATTAACAATCATGCCAGCAGACAAATAGGCATAAAAATGACACACACAGTTACACATGAATGAACCCACATCCACAGACATTCATGCACACACACACCCTGTGATTAGGCGCTAAGCCATGGCATGAAAACCATTTATCTGCAGCAGCACATGTGGCTTAGGAGGGTTTTTATGCATTTGAGAGGAGCTTATTAGCCATCAGTAATTGGCAGCAATTAACACACCCAGACACACGCCCAGACAAAGGATGAGACTATCACAACAAACAGGAACGGTACGGAAAAAAAACTAAAACGTCAAAGAAATGAGGGGAGGGGGTACAAAATACTGGGAGGAGAGACATAGGCATGGCAACAAAATAGAAACACAATAAGCTGGAACAATAGATTAAAGAGAGATTCTGAGGCAGCAGGCAGGCAGACAGACAGACAGACAGACAGACAGGCAGACAGACAGACAGACAGGAGGGAATAAAGGAGAGAAGAGAGGCATTAACTGAGGACTGAGTCCCGTCCAGAGGGATGCCTCACTTTAAATCTGCTGGTAAAAAGCTCCAGGCGGCCAATGAATTCCTTCTCCTGGTACAGAGCCTGCAGGGCGCGCACACACTGCAGACGCACTGGACTTTGCTGAAGGAAAGAAGAAGAAAGTAGAGTCACACTCACTCCTTTAACTACACACAGACTGATGCAGCAGCCTGTTCAGTGGAGGTTTCTCTTTGTGTGTGTATGTGATCCTGTGTGTGAGTGCAGATATGTTACAGCAGCATGTGTCAGAAACTATAAAGCTTAAATACAAAATAAAAAGCTGCTTCATTTGGAAAGACATTTTCCCTGTAAACTCTGTTGTCATTTGTACACATTGTAGTGTGAGTGTTGAGTGGAGCCACAGATCACAGGAACACTTTATTCTGTCAGATACTTGTACATATACCTGTATATGGGATTCTAAAAAGTATTGATTCGTAATTAATAGTTTAGATTTGCAGCAGACAGGCTACACAAAAAGTAGCGTTATAATATTGGACGTTTCAGGAACTGTGATAAACTGTTTTGCATTTGATTGCTTCAAAGTAAACGTTTTTCCTCAGATTATATGCAGGTGGTGGTGTGTTCTTTCTACTAAGACAGTTTTCGTAAAACTGGATTAAAAATGCAATACATCACGTTTGTTTAGAGTATCTCAATATATTGTATCATAACTTCTGTATTATGATACATTTCATATTACCAGATTCTTGTTTACCTTGTCATGCAGGGTCCACCCGAGGTATTTTAGACATCCGTCATTCAGGAAGTCTTCCGGGTCTGTTTTCAGCCACACACCCATCTCCTCAATACACGCAGCCCGGATCTCAGGCAGCCGGTCCCGGTAACGGTGCACAAACACACCACGAACCGTAGCGTTCATAATGGAGGCTACCTCTGCCTTGTTCTCCTGCAGCTACAACACACACATCAACATGCACAAGTTAGACTGGGAGCAACTTAGTGGCCTGTCCTGTTTCTAAACAGGTTCAGCTGGGGGATTCATCTTTTATTGCTTTGAGAAAAATGTTCCTCATATCCAACTTCCTGAAGGTTTAATAGCGACTATGGATTAGATTTCATTGTTTCTTTATCAGACTATATCATTCTGGTGATTCATAATCTCTCAGTAAGGTAGGAGACATAATGTCATGAACACAAACATCAGGTATCATTTGTTTTACACCTAATGTTATGTTACACAATAACACTGTGATTGTGCACTGATATTCCACATCATAAAATATAGGCAGACAAGGTGTGAAACTAAAGCAAGCACATATACATTCCTCATATACAGACTTACCTACCAGATTTTTTTGGGACATATTTGTATAATCCATTTGAGCGGTAAAAAAAACCAACAAGACAATTTTAGACCCAACAGCCAATAAACAACCAGCATCTAACGAGCAAAGGAGATGTAGGTTTGGCTGTGAAGGACCTACTCATGTGCAAAACAGATATTAATATTTCATGAAAAAAATAGGCACCTGTAAGATGTTCCTTGCATGTTTAGTATGTGAAAGCAGCTGCATGTCTGTTAGTGTCTGTGAGTGTCTGTGAGTGTCTGTTAGTGTCTGTGAGTGTCTGTGAGTGTCTGTAGTGTCTGTAGTGTCTGTTACCTCTCTGATGGCGGCCTGCAGCTCCTCCAGCTTGTCAGTAGCTCTGTCCTGCTCCCTCTTGCTGTTCTCCAGGTCGAGCTGCCGCTGGCTGGTCTGCAGCTGGACGGAGACCGCCACCGCTACCTCCACCAGGCCGCTCATCAGCTTCATGGCTTAGAGAGGAGAGACATCAGCTTCATGGCTTAGAGAGAAGATACATCAGCTTCATGGCTTAGAGAGAAGAGACATCAGCTTCATGGCTTAGAGAGAAGATACATCAGCTTCATGGCTTAGAGAGGAGATACATGCAGCTTCATGGCTTAGAGAGGAGATACATGCAGCTTCATGGCTTAGAGAGAAGAAACATCAGCTTCATGGCTTAGAGAGAAGATACATCAGCTTCATGGCTTAGAGAGAAGATACATCAGCTTCATGGCTTAGAGAGAAGATACATCAGCTTCATGGCTTAGAGAGGAGATACATGCAGCTTCATGGCTTAGAGAGAAGAAACATCAGCTTCATGGCTTAGAGAGAAGATACATCAGCTTCATGGCTTAGAGAGAAGATACATCAGCTTCATGGCTTAGAGAGGAGATACATCAGCTTCATGGCTTAGAGAGGAGAAACATCAGCTTCATGGCTTAGAGAGGAGATACATGCAGCTTCATGGCTTAGAGAGAAGAGACATGCAGCTTCATGGCTTAGAGAGGAGAGACATGCAGCTTCATGGCTTAGAGAGAAGAGACATGCAGCTTCATGGCTTAGAGAGGAGAGACATGCAGCTTCATGGCTTAGAGAGGAGAGACATGCAGCTTCATGGCTTAGAGAGGAGAAACATCAGCTTCATGGCTTAGAGAGAAGAGACATGCAGCTTCATGGCTTAGAGAGAAGATACATGCAGCTTCATGGCTTAGAGAGGAGATACATCAGCTTCATGGCTTAGAGAGAAGAAACATCAGCTTCATGGCTTAGAGAGGAGATACATGCAGTTTGAGAAGGCTAGACAGTACTGAGAGGACTATAAATACGCTGGGGCCAATCTCAGGGCAACCAACAACTGATGTTTCCAAATTTATTGGACATAAATACAAAATGAATTCTTCAAACAGCAGCATAATCTAATAGTGACATTAATTGCACCTTCTTGACATCTTGACAGTATAAAAAGTAAATCCTTGCCGATAATTTACAGTACCCAGCAGCCTCATCAAATGATCAGAAAGCTGTTGAATTGATTTTATGGTTTGGTTAAAAAGAGTTAAGAAATCACATGAATGAGCTTTCAAAAGAAACAATGAGACAGAATAAAAGCCAGCCATACAGGAGGAGTGCACTCTGAAAAACAAAAGAACTTCTCTAGCAGCTAAAACAGATGTTAGCTGAATGGAGGAACATCTCTGGTATCACAGGCAGTAAGTGCAGGTTTCCACCCTCATCAAAAACTAAAGCAAGTGATTTCACACCACCAATTAAAAAGTGCAGCCTCACTACTATAATCAGAGTTCCTTTGTGTAGACTTGTTTTATGTTTTATGCAGCGTTGCTTACCCAGCAGGGTGCTGGTGTGTCTGAAGGCTCTGACCTGGGAGTCCGACAGGCCGGTGAGCAGGGCCAGCAGCGAGGGGAACAGGAACTCGTCATAGAGGAGGCTGTTCCGACAGGAGCGCACCAGAACACCAGCAAACTCACACAAGCCGGCTTTGAACGCCCTCAGCTGAGGGCCGGGGGTGCACAGAGGGTAGTTCACTGAGTCCTGAGGACGACAGGAAACAAAGAAACATCTGACACCGTTAGCAGCTGGTTCTATCTTCATCTAGTCCAGTGGGTCATTTCAGCCTCTCTGTTAAATTAATTACTGTGTTTAGTGTTACCACTTTTTAAATATAAAAAAACAAACAAACATTTAGTAGAAGCAGTAGAACATTTATTAGTTTTTACCAAATAACTGATTCTCTAATTAGATTTTTTTTAATTATTATTATTGACGTTAGAATTTAATTTGAATAAAATATTTTGAATAATCATCTTGAGCCTGGCTCAGGGTCTGAAGGAGCTTTGAATAATCAAACCTTTAGGCTTTCTGCAAGCAAAACACTTAGTTACGTGAATAAATATTTTTGTCAACATTATATTTCAGATATTTAAACATGAAAAAAAAATGTATTTAATAGCAATGTCCCCTCTATTCAAACAACACCTGTCTTTCAAAAGCCTGTCTGTGCTTGGTGAGACAATATGTCAGCATCATGTTCCATTCAGCATCATTATGTTAACTTTAATATCTTAATCTGAAACATATCCTTAATGTAAGCTATAAGCAGGCTTATGGAGAACAGAGGTGCGGGGTGTCAGATCCATGGAGAAGTGACGATTTATAATTCACTTTTCCAGATTAACAGAGCTCAGTGAGTGGACATGCTGCTCCACCAGAAACATGTTCATATGCACAGAAGGATTCTAGAGATTCATTTTTTTAAATTGCATCTTAATTCTGATAGTAAATTAGTCAATCATCGATATCCAATCGCCAATCAGCACAAGCCTGATGCTGAGTAGTTATTAAAGGCAGAGCTGGCTGCTCTAATTACATCAGTGGTACACCAAAGTGATTAACTCATTAATGTGCCCATTTATCAGCATTAGATTTTAATTAGTGCGTTCCATCACACTGTCCTCATTCCGATCATAATCTTCTGGGATAATGTGGGAGGTCAGCTGACTTCCAGCAGGACATTTACAGAAAGACGTCTCACCTCATTGAACTCTTTGGTCAGAATGCTGATGATCTCAGCATGCTGCATGTTGTTCAGCATCTCCATGGTAACCACACCTGGACAAAGGAATTAGACACAATGTCCCACATAAATAAACACCTGAACATAGATACGTTTATATTACAATAATTCTGTCTCTTCTATTTGACACCAAAAAGAAAGACAAGATATTATCTTTTCAATTTGATTACACTTCACAACATATTGATACATGGTGTTGTCGATAGACAGAGAATCAACACGGCACCACGACGTTTCATCGTTACCACACAGGGATCAATAGTTGACTGCTGATCATCGCCTGAGCTGAAATTGGAAAGATAATCTCTTGAACTTTGACTCCCACCCCACCTCCCTCTTGACCTCTGACCTTTGCATCCACAGGACTGAACAATGAAGTTGATGAGCACCAGCAGCCCCGACTCTCGGTTCGTCTTGTAGCCGTCCAGCCACTCGTCCACCAGCGTCTTCAGAGGGAGACAGCAGCCAATGAGAACGCTCCAATCAAAAGGTTGATGAATAAAATGACATGAATCATTTCAATAACACAGATTCCAGCTTTCACTTTTCTACTTGACGTTGGTCCTTTATGATTGTCTCAGTATACAGGTCTGTAAGCACCAACCATCTCCCCCACTCATATTTTCTGCTCATTTTAAATTCCAGTTTTATTCACCAACTCCTTTGCATAATCATTTTTGGCAACCGTGGCACCATTACACATAAATGGACCCTGCTTTAGAGCATCTGTTGTGCTGATAATCACAGTGTAGCAGTTGTAAAGTGTAAGAAATTTGAAATATAGTAAAATAAGTAGAATTGAAAGACCTTTGGATAACAGACTACAATCCTGTGAACTGCAGTTTGCCAGATTTGCTGAATGTGCTGTATTGAAGTGGGCCTTCACCCAGAATCACCATCTGCATTGTGCTGCTGCTCTACACTGTAGTCACACTCTTTATTACAGCTCACCACTCTTTTTTGTCTTTCTTTTGTTATGTGATCCTTCCTTTCTAGTCTTTAACAAGAAGAGACTGGGCTCACATCAACAATAGTTGGGATGGACGCAGACTGTCAATCATTGACCACACCAACCAGTGAAACACTTCTTCCTGTCCAGTTCTGTAGGGGGACATCAGTCAGCCACTGGCAGCAGATGATAATCTCTCTTTGTTGTTCCTCTTCTCATTACACATGCCTCCTTCAGCACCTCCCTCCCTTCATGTGTTAACTCCAGACCCCTTCCCCCTTTGCTCACCACCATGGCACTCTTTCCAGAGCACACAGCCTCATAGATTTCCTCTGCAGTGATGCCCTGGCTCCCCTCATTCACTCCTATGACAGGTCTAGGCCAGACCTGTTTGGGTGTCCTCCGGGAGCGCTGCTGCTGCAGGGGGCGGTCTGGAGGAGAGGGGACGGGGCTGGACCCCCTCAGTGCAGCCCTACGCCTGGGTCTCTTGGGTGGCTTGAGATGAAAGAAAAGGGAGGACAGCTCAGGAGGATTTTAAGTGAATTGATGTTGTCAACTGAATAAGTGATAGCTGTGGCTTTATGACTTTTAATGAGCCTTTAAAAGAACTATAAGATGATGCAACTTCATTCAATAAAAAATACCAACCTAAACAAGTGTATAGCCCAGACCTACTTCATTATGAATTATCTAAACTAATAATATTTTAGTATAGAAAAGAAGATATTTTACTTGAGGTCCAGCCACTGGCTGCTTACTCCGCTTCATAGATTTTCCTGTGGGCTCGTAGTCACTGCCAGGATCTGAAAAGTCGTCCATCTCCTCAAGACTAACAGACAAGAAAACAGAATCAAGAAGAATCTCAGCATCAACATATAATTATTACTAATGCTAACAAGAGCCAGGCAGGTAATATAATATGATGATGGTGATTAATTGAGCCCTGGAGTTATTGTAGCATCCTGTTGATGGAGCCAATAGTAATGGAGGAGCTCCCAGTGTCTCCAAGTTATTATCATTACTGTATTAATTTCATTTGTCCTTGTCCATTCAACCCTCTTATTGTTATTGACTTTACATTGGGTTTTATCTCAACACTCCTTCTTGACTTTGCAATGCAAATAACTATAGTTTTATTATGTAGTTCAAGCTGAGATGTGTGGCTATATAGACACTTGGAGTTTTGATTGTGAAACAGAAAATTGTGTTATGTTTGACATCTATTCATTCAATTTTGAATTTTAGAGGAAAGGACAGTGTTTATTTGAATTTTAAATGAGCAAAATATATATGCCTGGCAAATGGTTCATACTCAAATTGTCTCAACAGCTGATCTGACTTTACCTGTCCAATAAGGAGTCCTTATCTGCCATCGTCAAACAGGACAGCCGGTTTCAGACTGCAGATAAGCAGCACTTTTACAGCAGGACAATCAGGCGCTGCTGCAGGGAGAGGACACAAAATAAGATAGGAAATATTACAAGAGCAAACGCTGCTAACCGCTAGTCCTTAGATCAGGGATGGGCAACTAAATGCTGGTGGGGGCCACAGGGCCACATATAGGACCGTGCACTTACCCAGACATGATGAAACTGCTATTTAAATATATAGGGCAGTAACTTAACTCATGCTCAAATGCATGCACACTGCTAAAAAGGTGTGTCTAAAAACAAGATGAAAAAACTAAATCTGAGGGAAATGATCTTGCTGCATGGACAGATAATTTACCTTGACAAGATTTATTAAATTAAGATTGTTAAATCTAGAAATAAGCATGTTGAACAATTAAAATAAGAAATTAACTCTTAAAACAAGATAGATTATCTAACACTTCTAAATCTAAGTTTGTTTTATCTTAAGAACCAAATAATTTGCAGTGTATAACATTATAAATAGGAATACAAAAGGTTTGAAGCAAATCAAAAATAACCACTTACTGTGATTATTTTGTTTTCTGTGCAAGAACAGCAGACCAACATTAATGCAATAAGTCATTTTGTGCATTTCTTTAGATTTCATGCTCAGATGTAGTTACTGAGGGCCACTTCAGTCAGGGTGCGGGCCCTAAGCGGCCCCCGGGCCTCCGGTTGCCCATCCCTGCCTTAGATCAACCCTAACGTTAGCTAGCTAGCTAGCTAGCTAACTAGCTAGCTTACTAGCTAACGTTAGCTAGCTAGTTAGCTAGCGAGCTAACGTTAGCTAGCTAGCTTGCTAGCTAACGTTAGCTCGCTAGCTAACTAGCTAGCTAACGTTAGCTAGCTAGCTAACTAGCTAGCTAACGTTAGCTCGCTAGCTAGCTTGCTAGCTAACGTTACTTGCATAGCCTCGTTTCCAGTAGCAGCAGGAGTAATAGTAACTATAGTAAAGTAGTAGTAGTACTAATTAATTAGTAGATTAATTAGTATTAATCAGATATCATCATTAGCGGAATGAAAACATAAATATACAACCTGGTATTGTAATATCGATCACTTTGTTCCTTTCTTGCCGGTCTTCAGTGTTTTTCCTCCTGATTGGGAGCTGAAGAGGTTCAAGGGCGCGCAACAGTACGCAGAGAGATACTGGATGCTGATTGGTCAGCGGCTCCTCATCTAAGAAGATGATTGGTTCTCCCAGAGGTTAGCTTGATGATCATTGGTTAGTCACAACAAGTAATTCTGCCTTTGGAGGCAGCAACAATTAGAAAATTAGACAGTTAAACTACAGCGAGCTTTAATTTAGGGCTTAAATATATTTATATATATATATATTTATATACAGTCTATGGTTAAACTACAGCGAACTTTAATTTAGGGCTTAAATCATGACCGCTTGGAAAAGTATAATATTAGTATAATATATAAGTATAATATTAGACTTGTAAAATATCTGCAACCTTGCAGTTAATTAGCTTTAGCCTCTTTGTGGATGTTTTTCTAAGTTTCTATGTTTGCTGTTATGTGTTGTACCGTATATGTAACCTTTAGTCTGTCTGTCTGCCTGTCTGTCTGTCTGTCTGCCTGTCTGTCTGCCTGTCTGTCCAGTGTTGAGGACCCCGGGGTGGGTGTCTGTCTGTCTGTCTGCCTGTCTGTCTGCCTGTCTGTCCAGTGTTGAGGACCCCGGGATGGGTGTCTGTCTGTCTGTCTGCCTGTCTGTCTGCCTGTCTGTCCAGTGTTTAGGACCCTGGGGTGGGTGTCTGTCTGTCTGTCTGTCTGTCTGCCTGTCTGCCTGTCTGTCCAGTGTTTAGGACCCTGGGGTGGGTGTCTGTCTGTCTGTCTGTCTGTCTGCCTGTCTGTCTGCCTGCCTGTCTGTCTGCCTGCCTGTCTGTCCAGTGTTTAGGACCCTGGGGTGGGTGTCTATCTGTCTGCCTGTCTGTCTGTCTGTCTGTCCAGTGTTTAGGACCCTGGGGTGGGTGTCTGTCTGTCTGTCTGCCTGTCTGTCCAGTGTGTAGGACCCTGGGGTGGGTGTCTGTCTGTCTGTCTGCCTGTCTGTCCAGTGTTTAGGACCCTGGGGTGGGTGTCTGCCTATCTGCCTGTCTGTCTGTCTGTCTGCCTGTCTGTCCAGTGTTTAGGACCCTGGGGTGGGTGTCTGCCTATCTGCCTGTCTGTCTGTCTGTCTGTCTGTCTGTCTGTCCAGTGTTTAGGACCCTGGGGTGGGTGTCTTGTCTATCTGCCTGTCTGCCTGTCTGTCTGTCTGTCTGCCTGTCTGCCTGCCTGTCTGTCTGCCTGTCTGTCCAGTGTTTAGGACCCCGGGGTGGGTGTCTGTCTGTCTGTCTGCCTGTCTGTCTATCTGCCTGCCTGTCTGTCTGTCTGCCTGTCTGTCCAGTGTGTAGGACCCTGGGGTGGGTGTCTGTCTATCTGCCTGTCTGTCTGCCTGTCTGTCTGTCTGCCTGTCTGCCTGTCTGTCCAGTGTTTAGGACCCTGGGATGGGTGTCTGCCTGTCTGTCTGCCTGCCTGTCTGTCTGTCCAGTGTTTAGGACCCCGGGGTGGGTGTCTGTCTGTCTGTCTGCCTGTCTGTCTGCCTGTCTGTCCAGTGTTTAGGACCCCGGGGTGGGTGTCTGTCTGTCTGTCTGCCTGTCTGTCTGCCTGTCTGTCCAGTGTTTAGGACCCTGGGGTGGGTGTCTGCCTGTCTGTCTGTCTGTCTGCCTGTCTGTCCAGTGTTTAGGACCCTGGGGTGTCTGTCTGTCTGTCTGCCTGTCTGTCTGCCTGTCTGCCTGTCTGTCCAGTGTTTAGGACCCCGGGGTGGGTGTCTGCCTGTCTGTCTGTCTGTCTGCCTGTCTGTCCAGTGTTTAGGACCCTGGGGTGTCTGTCTGTCTGTCTGCCTGTCTGTCTGCCTGTCTGCCTGTCTGTCCAGTGTTTAGGACCCTGGGGTGGGTGTCTGCCTGTCTGTCTGCCTGCCTGTCTGTCTGTCCAGTGTTTAGGACCCCGGGGTGGGTGTCTGTCTGTCTGTCTGCCTGTCTGTCTGCCTGTCTGTCCAGTGTTTAGGACCCCGGGGTGGGTGTCTGTCTGTCTGTCTGCCTGTCTGTCTGCCTGTCTGTCCAGTGTTTAGGACCCTGGGGTGTCTGTCTGTCTGTCTGCCTGTCTGTCTGCCTGTCTGCCTGTCTGTCCAGTGTTTAGGACCCTGGGGTGGGTGTCTTGTCTATCTGCCTGTCTGCCTGTCTGTCTGCCTGTCTGTCCAGTGTTTAGGACCCTGGGGTGGGTGTCTGTCTGTCTGTCTGCCTGTCTGTCTGTCTGCCTGTCTGTCTGTCCAGTGTGTAGGACCCCGGGGTGGGTGTCCCAGCTGCCGGCCGCCCCGCACCGCAGGCTGCTCCGCCTGCTCCGCCTGCTCCCCCTCCCGGTCCATTGTTCTGTCTGACGGGCTCTGACCGTCAACCAGCTGGGGTGAAACACGCGACTTCTGGTCTGGACCTTAAAAGTAAAACACCAATCGCCCTAAATTAACAATATATTTATTTAAGCGAAAACGACAAAAAACATATCACATTAACCTTCTGGAGTCTCCAAAAGCTCCAAATAATCCAGACTTCTTCACATCAGAGTATAAAACAAAGCAGCGTGGAGCCCTACTGTACATTTACCTCTAAAGTTCTGGCTGTAAACTCCATGAGGCCAGTTTCAGTTTGATGATGATATACCAAGTAAAACTGGAGACAAGCTCAAATAGATTTAGTATCAAATGATAGAACTGGATGGAGCCCTCTTATATGGTAGATTTGACACCTTTGTTGTTGGGACATTTACAATTCTTTATTGAGCATGATAGTGTTTTGAAAGTAAAAAAAAGATTCAAAATCACATTTTATGTTGGACTAAAAGACTAAAAAAGTCACAAAATGACCAAAAAAAAGACACAAAATGACTAAAAAGAAACACAAAATGACCAAAAAAAGACACAAAATGACTAAAAAAGACACAAAATTACCAAAAAAGAAGACAGAATGACCAAAAAACACAGAAGACACAAAATGACAAAAAACACACAAAACGACTAAAAAAAGACACAAAACTAAAAAAGACACAACAGACATAAAATGACAAAAAAGACACAAAACAACATGAAAAGGATTAAAAAATGGACAAAATAGCCAAAGACTCCATAGAGTTAAACCCCCATTCTGATATTAGTCCAGAATATCTTTATAGACAATCAGTTTGAGCTGAAAGTGCTTTGTTGTAGGTTGGCAGGTATCATCAGTGACAAACTGGAACCACAGCAGAAACGCTTCCAATGCAGACCACACACTGTACCAGCTATAATTACTTCTTCAGCAGTAGAATAATACATCCTTTGTCTCTTTCAGTCTGGTGCAGCACATTTAACAGAGACAAATCATCTGATACGTCAATGAAAAAGTAAGAAAATAAGTGTTTCAGGACCCATATTAACCTTTCCCACAAAGTCAATTATCCAGCGGAAATATTCAATATCTCAACTTCAGCTTCCTGGCCCTGTTCACAGCCAGTGGTGCTGCAGATCTTTGGACCAGACCAGACCAGACCAGACCAGACCGACCGTATCCCAGTCTGACCTGACTGGGCTCACATTTACTACACAGTCATGAACACACAGTAACTATATACTATACTATAATACATCCAGGTGGAAATGTCTGTCCTGAGCCATGAATTATATTCTACTAAAATGCAAACTAACTATAACATGATTTTAGAACATATAGGTCTGTTGTTAGGATATATATATATGTATGTGTGTGTGTGTGTGTGTGTGTATCAATTTCACCAGCTTTATATATGTCATTGTATTTTACTCCTTAAACACTTTTTATATATGCTATTTGTGTTGGTTTACTCCCCTTACATGTTGTCATAATGCGATTTTTTGCCCTGCTGTAAAAAAACAAACTTTCCCTTGCTTTTATTTTGAAATCAGTCACGTTTCCGGTGTTCTCCTGCTAACATGTGCAGGCTTGACAGAGTTTGTTGTTAGATGGAGCTGGAGGGCGGAGAGCCCCATTCAGACTGCTCCACATCCAGCAGCGGGTCTCCCTGCAGGAACATTAACGGGACCCGGTCGGTGGAGACATATGAGATATAAACCAGCCGGATGCATCTGGTCGTTGCTTTTATCGGGGGAACTATGACTCATTTCCAGGACTGACGCTCTGGGATGCTGCTTTTACTTTGGCGTGCGTCTAAACCGGCCACCGATCCGTTCAATCATTCATAAAGGTGCTGCACCGTCTGGCTTCATACCCACCCTCCTGCTGTCTGTTCTCTGAGTCCTGCCATGAGGATGGATCCCCGGCTCTCCTCCCCCAGGTACCCGCTGCTGGTGCTGCTCTGCGGGGTCTGCGGGCTGTGCGGGACCCGGAGCCCGGTGGCTGCTGCCGGGAGGAGCTGCGCCGACACCCGGCAGGTGTACGCGGAGAAGGGCTACAGCACCAGCACCGCCCCGCAGACTCAGATCTCCGGTAAGTCTGCAAACGGGATAAAATATACAATTAAATAGTTCTGGGGGACTCATTTAGAACAGCCCCATCTTTATAATAGAAAGTAAGTGTTTTTTTCAAGCCTATAATAAAATTTAAGACACCTGCCGCAGCAGAAATGTGCGTCAGCGTGCTCCAGTTTGGGATAAAATACCATTATGCACATTAAGGTCACTAAACTCGCTGCCCAGCACCACAAATTATTTATTATAGGCAGAAAAATACATTTAAATACCATAAACACTGCAAGACACGATATAAAAGTGATATCTAAAAGTGAAAGGTGGCACCAAACTCACTATTAAACCACCAGAGAAATAATGCATGAATATCATGGAGAGTTTGTCCTCAGGAGAAACAATACAGGGTGGTTTAAAACAAATTACACCGCCCCCTCCTCCCTCCGGTGCTGTTTAAATAGGATGATTAAGGGGATGAGCAAATTGCCAACACCGGTGCAACAAAGAACCTCGCCCCTAATTAGTCTTTGCCTACTGGCCCCCTGTTAAATCCTGCAGAGACCCAGAGGCTCTGCTCACTGCTGATAATCTCATCTGCCAAATGAAAACATCACGGTCATTAGAAAGAGTTGGATTTCTGATAATCTGAAGTTTTAGTGAGAGGAGAGAGAAGGAAGTAGGTGGACATGTGAGTGAGGGGGCTAATGATGGAGCAGTGGAGGGTCTGGAGATGTAGTCTACTTCAGGAGGTTCAGCTCTGCATTTAAATCAGCCAGAGAATGAGTGTGTGTGTGTGTGTGTGTGTGTGTGTGTGTGTGTGTGTTTCTCTCACAGACCTTGAGCTTCACTAAAACAGAAAAAAATGTAGATCTCCACTGTGTGAGGGTTTATTTTGTGGCAATTTAGCTCTCTGCGTGTGTGAGTCACCGAGATAACTGCAATATCGATTGATTTGGTCTTGTGTGTGTGTGTGTGTGTGTGTGTGTGTGTGTGTGTGTGTGTGTGTGTGTGTGTGGGGCTACCACTGCCTGTCTTGGCTCTGGGTCCCGTGGGCCGGGGGAGCAGATGGCCGGGAGAGCGAAGGATGAAGAGAGGCAGTTTAGAAATGGAAATAGAGGGATGAGAGAGGGCTGATAGTGAGACACAGAGAACAAAAGAGGCGGAGGGGAACACCAGCGGAGGGTGGAGTTATCAGACTTTCCTCTGTATTAACAGCATCATATTCATGTTAAATGTGAAATTACAGAAACAAAGAATTCAAACCTTTCTGCCAATCAGAGTGCTGTTTCTTTCTTTCTCTCTCTCCTGGTTATCGTTTGCATATCATTACCTCTGACATATCAAAGACCCAACCTGAGCTGACAAAGAAAGACAGATTGAAGCTGAATAATTCATGCAGGGAAATTACAATTTTCTATCACAGCCTTATCTTTGATACGATTTCCCCACAGTAAGTGAACAGACTGATGAGTGGAGGAATTGACTTTCCCCCTAAAAACATCTGCTAAGACCTGATAAAAGAGAGAAAATGAGAATATGCCTTTGTTTTTTTGTTCAGGTAATAATACATCTCGCTATATGAGACATTTAGCTAGAAAAGCAGCACAAAGTGCAGCACAAAAACAGGATTAAAAACATTTGAACTAAAATAACCTAATTCCCCACATAGATTTCCAGACTAACCTTGCTACCGTTCTATCTGTTCTAGGCGAGCACCTGCGGCTCTGTCCTCAGGACTACACCTGCTGCTCCAGCCAGATGGAGGAGACTCTGGCCCTGCAGAGCGAGAGGGACTTCCTCAAAGCCGTGGAGGAGAACAGCCAGTTCCTTCTGACTACTTTTACACAGAGACATCGCAGGTTTGATGGTGAGAGGTCGACTTGGAGGATCCTGTTAATGGGAACATGATCCTCCTTGTTGGAGGGATATCTGAAGGCTTCTCCTCTTCTCACCCTGACTATCTGCTGAGTTACCGGCCATGAGTGATTAAAACTGATTTAGGCCCTGTGACTGCTCCTCTCAGATGGTTAGATATCTGATATCTGAGCCACAAAACTGACTTTGGAAGCTTAAAAGTGCAGCAGTCTTGCATATTGCAGAGATCCTAGCACGCTTCTTATTTATGTTTAATCAACACACAAGACCTGCTGAAATTAAAGAGGAACTCCAGCGGTTTAAGAAGTAAACTTTATTAAGATGGGACTATATATATATATATATATATATATATAGAATGGTCACAATAGAAGCAGCACAAGTGGAGAAATGCTGAAAGTTAGTCCTGAGTATGGGTTAACCTCCAGTTTCCCATAATGCCGCTCTGTAGCGGCTTTAATTGAGGTTTCCTATAACGATATATATATATAAAGACATTTAATGTTAGGCGATAACCTCTAGTAGTCGTAGTGATTATGACTCGAGCTGTATTTATCATATATTTTTTAATCTTGTATAATGATATTAAATATTCTTAATGTTCTCTGTTTAAGAGTGCAGCCTTCAGGTTATCTTTGCATAGTCATATTGGTTTAAAATCCACATAGCAAAGGTCCCTTTTCATTCCATAAATGTACTATAATAGTTGCTGTATCAGATATAGGTATAGATATAAACCCGTTTTACAACATGAACCATGTGTTTATAATGTTTAGTTATGAGGTAGTGGTAACAGAAGGAAGGGACGACTGATCTATGTGGTCATATGGGTTGTTGGGCTTGTTGCATGTTTTTTATACTAAACGTCCAGTTTAGTCAGCAAATGAGGTCACCGTTGTGACCTCACAATGACATCATCAGGGTAATTTTCTCAGACTTTCCTCACTCCCTTCAGAGCCACAGGAGACATAATAAATCAGTTTTCACAGATAAAACCACGGTCTGTTAGCAGAACTTGTTGTGTAAAACCAGTGGAATGTCCCTTTAAACAATGGTAACTGTGGGGAAACCTACCAGACAGCTTTAGTGACTGTGTTTCAGAGATTTCAGCCCACGTTGTCTCAGATTCTGCATGTATGGCTGCAGGATTGTAGCAGCACAGAGCTGAATTTACACTTTCTCCTCCTACCTGCAGTGGACTGCCATCACCTTTTTTTCCTCCTCATCCTTTTATATAATGTCCGTGATGAATCATTTAAAGATGCTGAAGGAGTGGGAGAGTGCCTATGAGTCCTAAATAGAGTACACGTTGTTACACTCATTTACCAGCGTGTAGGATCTGATGTAACTGCCCGATGAGCTGTTAGTCCTGGAGGGGGGGTAACCGAGCGCCTACGAGCCTGTAGAAACCTGGCTGAGACAGAAGACGTGAATGAGGTGGGCGACAGATTAATATCTCCTCTCTGGTTTCCTGTCTGTCTGCAGAGTTCTTCAGAGAGCTGATAGACTTGTCAGAGAAGTCCATGAACCAGATGTTCACCAAGACCTACGGCCGGCTCTTCACGCAGAACGCACACGTCTTCCAGGAGCTGTTTGTGGAGCTGCGCAGATATTATTCTGGTTAGTTTCATCAGCTTATCCACCTCACCTCCATCTATGTATCCAGATGGTGCATTGGGCCTTATAACTCCTAACCCTAACCCTTATTATGGACCTGACGCTGTGGAGCAACACTGCAGCAATGGCAGCTTTCTATGTCCAACGTTATCATTTTATATATAGAGCCAATAAAAACAGGGTTAGTATCATGGAGTCATATCATTTAAAGCTTAGATTATAATCTATCCAACAGAATTTGAGTTTTGACTTCCAATACTTCAATAGGGTTATAGGGATTGCTCTGCAAAAGCTCTTATAACTAGCTTCATATTGTTCTCATTTGACCATGCACAGAGAGAGCTTTATAATGATATATTACATGTATAACAACAATAGAAATATTTCACATAAGAATAAACAATTTGTGCAGTTTGTTACTTGGGTTGAATTTCTCTGCATGTTTCCTTTCTATAACTCTGAACTTTTAAGCAACACAAAATGCCCAAAAAGTATCCTAAAAAATGTATTTAACACTGCCAAAAAAAGTTACCTGAAACCATCTGTATTTACATGAAGCACATTTAAGGAGACAAATGATTCAGGAAAGCTATCTTAATTTATCAGTTTAAATTGGCCTCTATTACCACACTGAGAGATGAATGAATGCAGAGAAGTCTTTCAAAAATATGTTTGTTTTTTCTTGGAAAATATCTTAAAGTAGTTTGGTAAAGAGCTGCGGTGCTTTATGCTCCACATCCCTGTAGTGGAACATCCAGGGCAGCAGAAAACAGGCAGCATTGTCTTTTGAGGAGAATTGAAATAGAAAAAGAAAAATTGGAGAAAAAATAGAGAGAGAATTGGAATCCCACGGATGACTGTTTCTATTTCTGTTCCGGATCGCTCCGTTTTGGCACAACAGCCGCTCGCTGGCGAGTCTGTCTGCAGGCTGTTGATGCTTACTCAGCCTGTCTGTCTGCCAAACAGCATGTATGGCTAATCTGAGACTACAGATTGGAGAGTCACATGTTCTGTCTGCCAGATGAATAATGCACAGACAATGACAAGCACCCAGATGAGTTTAAAGGAAGAAGTTAAAGAGGGAAAACAGTGTTTAATAAACAGTGAAGGCATGTGTTAGTCACTTCCTGTGGCTTTTATGTTGTCAGTTTAAAAAAAATGTTGCTATATTTTCACTGTTTAATTACAATATCCTGTGGCAGATTACAGAGAGGACAGATGTACTACTATGATGTACTACTATGCACAAAGTACAAATACTTTTTAAAGACAAAGAGAGATTTTACTGAACTAACTGGTCTGTCAGGGGTTAGTCCCCTTAACTTTATCTACACCGATTCCCAAGTTAACTTTCATCAATTTCTTTATTGTCGTGTGTACAATTACAGTGCAAGAGAAGCATTTGTTGGCAATAAAAAGATTTCAGGCTTCCTCCACAATGCTCATTTACATATGTATAAAAAGAACATGCAAGTAAAAAAACAGACTCAAACGAAGGCATAAAGCAGAACAGCCGTTAAAATGCCAGGACAAAATACAACATATATAAAATACAAGTTAAAATAAAAACTATTTGATGTAGACAATAACTGCAAAAATGATAAGTAATCAGTTTTATGTAATCAGGGATATATGAATGTATGCATGATGAGAAGTTACAAATATATGTGTATTTACTGTATAATGTTCTCCAAACAGCTTGTAGTCAGCAATTAAAGTGTAAAACAAAAGCCAGTACAGAGTTATCTGTGTTTTCTTTCTTTCTTGTCTCTGCAGTCAGAAAGTTGGAGCACTAACTCACAGTGTGTTTGGTGTTTTAAATTAAAAGCTCAGTTTTTCACCTCTGAAACAACATTCACTGTGCTGAAATACAATAATAAATGGTGTTATTCCAGAAATCCCTACAGGAACATGATCTTTGCCAGATTACAGGCGCGTGCTGACAGTTCCTCTCGTGTCCACAGGGGGCAGCGTCAGTCTGTCCGAGGTCCTCTCAGACTTCTGGTCCCGGCTGGTGGAGCGGGTCTTCTCGCTGGTGAACCCCCAGTACCAGTTCAGCGAGGACTACCTGGAGTGTGTCAGCAAACACGCTGAGCAGCTGCAGCCGTTCGGGGACGTTCCCCGCAGGCTGCGAGTACAAGTACGTGTCCGTATGATATAATATGAATATATATATGAATATGGCTGATCCAGACGGCTTTGATCCAGAATAACTCATTCTGGTTTCTTGTTGGCGTTCAGGTGTCCAGGGCTTTCATCGCAGCCAGAGCTCTGTCCCAGGGCCTGGCCACCGGCCGGGATATTGTTAACAAAGCAACAAAGGTGAGCAAATGTGGCCTTGAAAATATACATTTTCCTTCCTAATGATCAGTATCTTTGTCTATATGGCCCCAAAACAAAGTAGGAGAGAACTTTAAAACCTGTGACTCATAAAAGCCAAAATTAAATATTAAAATTAGAACGTACAGCTCAAATGAGACAGAGTCCATTATCTGCAATAACCATTTAGCAAAACCTGGATTATTCTATCATTTATCTAGTGCTGAAACTAACAATTCTTTTCCTTACAGATTTATCTGCCAATTCTGTTTTTGATTAATTGTTTTGTCTATGAAATGGGAGAAAGTAATGAAAATGCTCATTATAATTTCCCAGAGGAGAAGATGCTATATTCAGATTGTATCTGATCAACACACGACTTGCTATTATTTGATTATCTAAACAGTTTTTGATGATGAACTAATGATTTCAGTTCTACAGTTGTTTTGTTTGACCTTTTAGTATCAATAAATTACTCATTTGTGAAAATGAGATGATGCTTGTTTTCTCCAACAGTGTAGCTGCCAACAAAGAGGACATTTTTCGTCTAAAAAGTGAAGCCAATGGAAAAGTGCCTCAGAGCTGCATTCTTTATTATGATCAGCAGGGGGCAGCTACACTGGCAGTTTGTATAGAAGTCTATGAGAAAATTACCCTACTTCTAACTTGATTTATTAACTCAGGAAACATGTTCCTTATGGTCTCAATTGTTAGTTTTAAGTCTTCTTCAGTGCAGCATGATGTTCATTTTGTAAACGTGGTCCAACTTAGAGTAAAATAGACGATAAAGCAGGAAATGCTTTTGGTCCTCAGGTTGGTGTGGTCACTTCCACTTCTTTTATACTTGTTTATCCTGTTCTCTTGTGCAGCCTTATAGTTGTATGTTAACTGTGTTGTTCTAAGTCTTGTCCTGTGTGTTCCAGCTGACGGCGGACTCGGAGTGTGTGCGCGGGCTGATGCGTCAGTCGTACTGCCCGCTGTGTCGCGGCGTGCCCGCCCTGCGGCCCTGCCACGCCCTCTGCCTCAACGTGATGAAGGGCTGCTTAGCCAATCAGGGCGACCTGGACACCGAATGGAACAATTTCATTGGTGGGTGAGGAGGGGCGGGACTAACAGTGAGAGTGGCTCATGACATCACAGAGCCACAAGATCTTCAGTTTCAACGATATTACAGCCTTATGAAAAAAGTATCACAGCCCAAATGACTTTAAAAGCCTTTTGAATTATTATCATTATTAGATCGAGCATACCTAAAATTAGACTCCTTTTATTGCTCTCCATCACTCATTTACTTACACTTCCTTTCCCCTAATGAATTCCTCCTCATTAATCATTCATGCCTCTCTGTCTTCCTATGTTTCCTTTCACTTTCATCAAACCCATATGTCCTTCCTTTCCTCCTTTTCATGTGCAGTGCTTCCTCTCACCTTTCATCACTCGTTCCATGTGTACTGCCATTTTACCCTCATGTACATTTTTTATCCACACTTCTCTTCTTGGCTTGCTTCCTAATCTCCCAGTCCTTGTGACCTCATACGGAGATGTAAATAAAATCTTTTCAGCCGGTGAGAGATTCCAGACACAGGAAACCGTTGTCCTGATGCTTATCAGGGAATATCCAGCAACCTGGAGGTTTATCTTTGCGTTTAACACCAGAAAAAGAGCACTTGGGTGCATGTAGTCATAGCACACTTTATCACCTTGCCATCTCTGTTCCTGTGTCTCCTCTATCAGACGCTCTGTACCAGGTCTCAGAGAAGCTGGAGGGGCCGTTCAACATGGAGCTGGCAGCCGACTCTATCTCTGTGAAAGTGTCCGAGGCGATCATGCACATGCAGGAAAACAGCGTCAGCATCTCCACTAAGGCAAGAAGAGGGGGCAAGCTGATGTTGGGGGAAATAAAACTGAATTTTTTTCAATCGCTTTGGTAGGATTTTGCAGACGAGCTGTTTTTCTAGTACAGCCTGATCCTAAAAATAGTAGGTACACTTTAAAAAAGTGATAATTTTGAAGGTACTTTCAATAGAATACAGTACAAAGACATAATACTTAATGTACAAACAGATGAACTTTTGTTTTTTAGAAATATAAACGCTCATTCTGAATTTAATGCATTCTGTTTTTATTTAAGTTTAACACAGTGTCCCAATTTTTTTTATAATCAGGGTTGTATTTATTGAACTTTTGTAAGAGCATGAAGATCATTTAACATCTTTAAGAAATAACTGCTACAAGTCAGAGCTGCAATCTTGATCATTGTTTTCATTCTAATCTTCTTAATGAGACGGCATGCAGTGAAAATGACTTATATTATAGAATCATACACAGAGATGATTAAAAGATGGCAGACGCTGCAGCAGCTAACCCACCAGAGAGACGCCCACTTCACCGTTAGAAAGACAACGCTGCAGCTTTAAGAACAGCCAGTTCTTTCTTTACAGCTCTGCTTTGTGTTTGCTGCCTTTCACTTCAGACACTGCTCGTCTTGCTTTATTATGGTTTGGTTAGCTTAAACCACCCAGAACCTTGCATTTCTGAGCTGGCACATTTTCAGACACTAGAAGATTCTTCCTTTTGAAAAAAGCCTCACACCTTCATTTTCCCCTTCAGTTCTTCTGTTAGAAGCTTTGCTTTATAAATGTTGTGGTTTTAAAAGGGAAACCCTCTAAAAGATGATGCTGGTTGAACAGCTGTTGTTTGTGTGTGTGTTTCTGTGGTTTCCCTCAGGTGTTCCAGGGCTGCGGGAGCCCCAGACCAGCTCCAGGACGCTCCAAGCGCTCCCCTAAAGAGTCGGGAGGCAGCAGGAGGCCTTTCCGCACCTACAGCCCCGAGGAGAAGCCCACCACTGCTGCAGGCACCAACCTGGACCGACTGGTGAGAGAAACCTCCATTAATGTTTTACTGAAGTGGTTTTAAAGCAGTACAAACTTACATTACTGGGACAACAAGCAACAAGCTCCAACACCACGCTGACATATTATCATCCTGTTATATATAAATATGATATATTATATATTACTGTCTGTTATTTAGTGCTCGTCTGGTAGCGTTGAGTTTGCTTTTAGAGCTTTTCACTGAGAAGCAAAACTAATGAGAGCAATGAGAGGGAAGCAAAACATTAAAGTTCATTAAAGCCAGAAAACAAAAATACTGAGATGAAAGACACAAACTATCTGTAAAGCTGAGTCAAACTGCAGTCGGGTGATAATTATCTGTGGATTCATTCACTTTAGACATAGTCATTTGACCAATTATTTATATAAAAAAGTTGAATTTTGCAGCTTTAAGTCCTCAAAGTTTTGTGCAGGTTGTATTTTTGGGTTGATCGTGATTCCAGTATATGATATTGAAACTGCACTAAGGGATATCTCAGATATTTGCACAGAGCATGAGTCAGGACATCACTGAGCAGAAAGTACCGAGAGGACAAACAGTAAAATAAATCTAAGAAACTAATAATACAGAGAGCAGCAGCCAGACAGCACCCCTGTGACCACAGAGCTGAAGGAAAATAAATGAAACCAAGAGCAGAGGATGGCAGCATTCATATCTATTTATAAAACATAAAAGACACGTTGGCTTAAGAACTGACCCAGAACCAGCACCATGGCAGTTTCTTGACTTTGGCCAACGTCAGCAGCTTCAATATGCTTCCTGCAGCCAAACAAGGAGATCCCAGTCTGACTCACCTCAGCTCCTCTCTCCTCTCTCCTCTCTCCTCTCGTCTCCGGGCAGGTTACCGAGCTGAAGGAGCGTCTGCGGCCCATGAGAGGCTTCTGGGTGTCCCTCCCACACACCATCTGCAACGACGACAAGATGGCCGCCGACGTCACTAACGAGGACCGCTGCTGGAACGGGCAGACCCGGGGGAGGTGAGGAGGAGGAGGAGGAGGAGATGGAGGAGGAGGAGAGGAGGAGAGGAGGAGGAGGAGGAGGAGGAGGAGGAGGAGGAGGAGGAGGAGGAGGGGGAGGGGGAGGAGGAGGAGTGATGGAGGAGGAGAGGAGGAGGAGAGGAGGAGAGGAGGAGGGGAGGAGGAGGAGAGGAGGAGGAGGAGGAGGAGAGGAGGAGAGGAGGGGGAGGAGGAGGAGGAGGAGGAGGAGGAGGAGTGATGGAGCAGAGGAGGAGGAGGAGGAGGAGGAGGGGGGGAGGAGGGGGAGGAGGAGGAGGAGTGGAGGAGGAGGAGGAGAGGAGGAGGAGGAGTGGAGGAGGAGGAGGAGGAGGAGGAGGAGGAGGAGGAGGAGGAGTGGAGGAGGAGGAGGAGGAGAGGAGGAGGAGGAGTGGAGGAGGAGGAGAGGAGGAGAGGAGGAGGAGGAGTGGAGGAGGAGGAGAGGAGAGGAGAGGAGGAGGGATGGAGGAGGAGGAGGAGGAGGAGGAGGAGGAGGAGGAGGAGAGGAGGAGGAGAGGAGGAGGAGGAGGAGGAGGAGGAGGAGGAGGAGGAGGAGGAGGAGGAGAGGAGAAGAGAGGAGGAGGGATGGAGCAGAGGAGGAGGAGGAGGAGGAGGAGGAGGAGGAGGAGGAGGAGGAGGAGGAGGAGGGATGGAGCAGAGGTGGAAGGATGCAACAGATGGACTGAGTTTATTTAATTTAGCCACAAACATCCATCCAGCTCCCTGCTGATGCTCAGAGACGCACACACACCCCGTATCCAGGCTGACACTGTGTGTGTCTGTGTGTGTGTGTGTGTGTGTGTGTGTCTGTGTGTGTGTGTGTGTCTCTGTGTGTGTGTGTCTGTGTCTGTATCTGTATCTGTGTGTGTGTGTGTGTGTGGCGAAGGTTTTATATAAAAGCAAACTCACCTTTGCTGCTCCAATCATGAAACGGAACAGCCAATATGAGCTGGAATAAATTGACACTATAATTATCTTTAATGACAACATATATCAACACATTACAGTTATGCAGCGGGAAGAAGTGATTGAACTAATCAATTAATTCTTCAAATGAATTATCTGCACTTTTTATTATAAAACATTGGTAAACAGACATTGCAGTACGTCATTTACAGAAAACATGGTGCAGCCTGTTCTGTGGATAGTTTACAGCATAAAAACAGCAGCCAAAATAAACAAATATCCAAATAAACAACATCAGCAACAACAAAACACAACAAATGTCTGCAGAGAAAACAAAGAGTCTGCAGCCATGCCAGCAGCTCTTTAGCTCAGGAACAATGTTATATTATATATATATATATATATATATATATATATATATATATATATATATATATTTATATATTATATTATATATATATATATATATATATATATAATATATATGTTTTATAATATGTTAATATATGTTAATGTTGTACAAAATGTTATGGCAACCCATCCAACAGTTTTTCAGTGTGGAACAAGAAGCTGTTATGTATCACAGTAACATGTATTTGTTTCAGAATACAAAGAAGCCAGAGATAATGAAGGTATATGATATATAATGAGATAATGAAGAGTGAGCAGCATCATTACAGTGAAGATGCACCAACGCTGGTGGTAGCATGGTGTCATCAGTAGCTTCACCTCCCTGCTGCTGGTTGAAGACAGCACCAGTTAATGGGCTTTACTGGGTTCTGTGTGTTCCAGTGTGAGGTTTCTAAAGATTGGTGTGTGTGTGAATAGGTGTGTGTGTTGTGGTTCTCCCTCAGGTACCTCCCCGATGTGACGGGCGACGGGCTGGTCAGCCAGATCAACAACCCCGAGGTGGAGGTGGACATCGCCCGGCCGGACGTGAGGACCAGACAGCTGATCATGGAGCTGAGAGTCGGGACCAACAAGCTGAGACACGCTCAGACCGGACAGGACATGGACTTCATGGACAGTCAGTCATATCTTCTGTAAAACTAATGGGGTAGTTTTAATTCTCCTTGTTGAAGTGGGGTTGTGTCAGGTACTGATTAAATGTCAGTGTGTTTCCTCCAGGACATGGTTGGTACCTCCAGTAAAAGCAGCCAGGAGAACTAGCATGGAAGCTAATTAATGTTCTTCTGGACAGGCAGCAGCAGAACTTTACCCTGTTGTCACACAGAACTACAGACAGGGAGCTGAAGCTGTTAGATTTACAGTTGAAACCAGAAGTTTACATACACTATATAAAAAGACACATATGCTTTTTTTTTCACTGTCTGATATGAAATCAGAGAATCACTTTTCCTGTTTTAGGTCCGTTAGGATTACCAAAATGATTTCTATTTGTTAAATGCCAGAATAATGAGAGGAGGATTTTTTTAAGACAATTTTTTATTACTTTCTTCAAAGTCAGAAGTTTACATACACTAACATTATTATGCCTTGAAACAGTTTGGGAAAGCCCAGATGATGCTGTCATGTCTTTGGAAGCTTCTGATTGGTTTATTGACAACATTAGAGTTAATTAGAGACACACCTGTGGATGTATTTTAAGGCTCACCTGAAACACACTGCTTCTTTGTGTAACATCATGGGAAAGTCAAAAGAAATCAACCAAGATATCAGGAAGAGAATTGTGGACTTGCACAAGTCTGGTTCATCCTTGGGTGATATTTCCAGATGCCTGAAGGTTCCACATTCATCTGTTCTAATAATTATAATATAATAATAATAAATAAAGTATAAACACCATGGGAATGTCCAGCCATCATAGCGCTCAGGAAGGAGACGGGCTCTGTGTCCCAGAGATGAACGAGCTTTGGTCCAAAATGTGCAAATCAACCCAAGAACAAAAGCTAAAGACCTTGTGAAGATGCTGGCTGAAGCTGGTAAGAGTGTCATTATCCAGTGAAACGAGTCCTGAGACATGGGCTGAAAGGAAACTCTGCCAGGAAGAAGCCATTACTGCAGAAGAAACAGAAAACAGCCAGATTACAGTTTCATCGGACCACAGGACATTTCTCCAAACATTAAGGTCTTTGTCCCTGTGTGCATTTACAAACTATGATCTGTCTGTTTTATGTTTTATGTTTCTTTTGGAGTAAGACCTAAAACAGGAAAAGTGATTCTCTGATTTCATGTCAGACAGTGAGGAAAAAAAGCATATGTGTCTTTTTATAAAGTGTATGTAAACTTTTGGTTTCAACTGTAAATATTCTCTCTAATCAAACCACCAGACTTCTTTGGCATAAACAGTAATTTTACCTGAAACACAGGAGTCGCTGGTCTATCGCTGCCCTGACAGGTGAGTTTGTTTGTGTTATTGTGTGACTTTGCTGAACTAACCCTTTAAAACACCAAACGTACACAATAACTCTAATAAACTAACATATTGAGGCAACAGTAGACCAGTGAATCCTGTGTTCTGTGAGGTGAAATAACTGTTTTTGTCAATGGAGTCTGGTGGTTTTGATGAGGGAATAGATAACCGCTTCAACTGAAACAGTCTGAGGCCGAGGTAATGAAGTGGTGATCGTTATATATTATATATATTATTAAATATAGTGTACACTTACAGCGTTAGTGATGTTTGATTTTGTTTGGGTGACTTCAATAAGTTTTGCTCCTGCTCTCGTCCACAGAAGTACAGTGATCAGCTTCACTGTTTACTGTAGGTAAAACTCTGATTAGTGATGGCCAAATGAAGCTTTGTGAACCATTTTATTTAGTTTCAGAGCCCACTAGATGGTGCTGTCTGTTCAAGAAAGGGTTGAACAAATACAACTGGACAGAAACATGAAGTCATGAAGCTTCATTTGGACATCACTAACACAGACAACTGACACAACCCCACTTCTAACGCTGAAAGGGATAGTTTAGAATTTATATATACATATATATGTGTATATATCTATATATATATATATATATATATATATATAGATATGTGTTTTGTGCTCCTCCAGGTGAGGAGGGCAGTGGTTCTGGAGGTGGAGATGAAGCTGAGAGGTATAATGATGACTGGCCCGGCTACGGGCCAGTCATCATTATACCTCTCATATATATATATGTATATATTTATGTATATATGTATATATGTGTTTTGTGCTCCTCCAGGTGAGGAGGGCAGTGGTTCTGGAGGTGGAGATGAAGCTGAGAGGTATAATGATGACTGGCCCGGCTACGGGCCAGTCATTATTATACCTCTCATATATATATATATATATATATATGTATATATATGTATATATTTATGTATATATGTGTTTTATTTGTTGTATCTCCAGGTGAGGAGGGCAGTGGTTCTGGAGGTGGAGATGAGGCTGAGAGGTATAACGATGACTGGCCCAGCTACGGGCCAGTCATCGTTATACCTCTCATATATATGTATATATATATATATATGTATATATTTATGTATATATGTGTTTTGTGCTCCTCCAGGTGAGGAGGGCAGTGGTTCTGGAGGTGGAGATGAAGCTGAGAGGTATAACGATGACTGGCCCGGCTACGGGCCAGTCATCGTTATACCTCTCATATATATGTATATATATGTATATATTTATGTATATATGTGTTTTATTTGTTGTATCTCCAGGTGAGGAGGGCAGTGGTTCTGGAGGTGGAGATGAAGCTGAGAGGTATAACGATGACTGGCCCGGCTACGGGCCAGTCATCGTTATACCTCTCATATATATGTATATATATATATATATATATGTATATATTTATGTGTATATATGTGTTTTGTGCTCCTCCAGGTGAGGAGGGCAGTGGTTCTGGAGGAGGAGATGAGGCTGAGAGGTATAATGATGACTGGCCCGGCTACGGGCCTCACTCTCCTCCCTACAACAAACCGGCTCGCCCGCCGTCTTCCAGCCCTGCGAAGCCGCCGCGAGTCAGAGAACGAAACGGCTCCAAGTGGAACAAGAACAACCACGGACGAGTCAAATCATCAGGCAGCCGGCTCTGCTTCTGCCTGCTTCCTTTGTTGTCTTTGCCTTTCGTGGTAGCTGGCGCCCCCATGTGGAGATAGCTGGTTAATGCGGTCTGGAGCTGGAGGTTTTCTGTCATGCTGCAGTCTCGAGCACATTATGAAGAAAAGAAAAAGTCATTCCATTTGGTTGCACCAGCAGAAAAAACACATGAAACAGGCTAATTTAGCAATAATCAAAAACCTGTTTACAGCACAAAAAAGGTTAAATGGAATATTTTTCCTACTGCCCAAGCCACAAAGAGGTATTACCAGGCATTCATGATTACAAACAATACTTAATAAGTACTGCCATTATTTTAGTGCCATTCATTTGAGCTGTTGGGAGTCTTGGTGCTGGAGCGTAGAAGTCTGAAAGAGGAGAAGAAGCTTTCTGTGGTTATTAACCGTGTAGATTCACTGAGCAGCTGGTTTACTTGCTGCCTTTCTCTTGACATTAGGTTAATTAATTTAACTGATCCTGGTTTCACTGCGCTTGTGGTTAATTTTTCCTCTTGTGGAAGTCGTAAGATTTAATTTTAATTAAACCTCCGTATTTTTGGCTTGGAGATTAAAAAAGTAAAGTCAATAGTGTGACTCTTGAAACCAAACAAGGGGTTTATTTTGAATGTACCTAATTAATTTTGGCTATTTCTGAGGACAAGGGATCGATTAATGTAATATATTGATGTTTTTAATTTATTTGTAATATAATATTGCTTTGTTCCTATTGTTATGATTTTTGAAGGAAGGATGAAGTGTTTAACTTTCTCTGGTCAAAAGGAAAAAGGAAGTTGTATTTATTGACACATTTTGTAAACCAATCATTTTTAAATATTGTCACTGAACCAATCACAAAACACTTAATAATCATACAATAGAAGCACAAAGCTGCGTTTTCAGCCTGAACCAGAGATCGTTAAGGAGCGTGTGTGTGTGTGTGTGTGTGTGTGTGTGTGTGTGTGTGTGTGTGTGTGTGTGTGTGTGTGTGTGTGTGTGTGTGTGTGTGTGTGTGTGTGTGTGTGTGTGTGTGTGTGTGTGTGTGTGTGTGTGTGTGTGTATGACAGTTTTTATATTTGTTGTTCGCTCTGGTTTCAAGTGTTTGAGGTCATGTTGAGAAGATGTTTTTTAATTCTGTGCTTTTCTACCTTTTTTTCCTAAAAGCAACAAAAGATGATAAAAATCGAGCTGGATTGAATTGAATATTGAGAGAAAGACAAATGAGACGATGGCTCTTAATTCATTTTCATACGCTGAATGTGTTTCAAATCAAAGAATACTGAAGGAGGGAAAACAGAAGTTAATCGGTAGGATAAAGAATGAAAGAATGTCTGGATGCTGTGAAAGTGAAAACTCTTCACTGGATTACTGCACCTGTACAGAAAATAGCAAGAGAAGGGTTTGTTCTAAAATTTTGCCAAAAATATTTACATACTATTAATCACAAGCAATCTAATTGTTGAGTTTTTATTTCAAATGTAACTTTGGGAACGAAGCCCTTCAGCGTCAGGAGGGTTCTTCACCACAAACACAGAATCACGTTCACACTTTCAATAGAAACAGTATTTCAGAGGAACAGTATTGATTAGTCAGATTGATGATCAGATTAGCAGTCAGTGGCTGAATATTTCCATTGAATTTCAGGTAAATTGTTCTTTAGTTCGACCCACTCACACATTCCTTCATGCTGAAAGTATAGCACAACTTTTTTCATGTTGTAACAGTTTTTTGGTATCAAATGAGTGATATTTTCTGCTTCATTAAAAAATATCCTGAAGAAAAGTATGTTGATGTGTTTTTTCTCTTTTATTTTACAAAAGTAGCAAAAAAGAAAACCTGCATCTAAAACAGAAGAAAAGCTTCTTAATGAGTTATTTGTTGAGCGGCTGTAGATGGCGTCCTGTGTTTTAGAGCCTCGTGTTCCCTTCAGCCTTTAAGGTGATTCCTGTGTTTTAGAGCCTCGTGTTTCCTTCAGCCTTTAAGGTGATTCCTGTGTTTTAGAGCCTCGTGTTTCCTTCAGCCTTTAAGGTGATTCCTGTGTTTTAGAGCCTCGTGTTTCCTTCAGCCTTTAAGGTGATTCCTGTGTTTTAGAGCCTTGTGTTTCCTTCAGCCTTTAAGGTGATTCCTGTGTTTTAGAGCCTCGTGTTTCCTTCAGCCTTTAAGGTGATTCCTGTGTTTTAGAGCCTCATGTTTCCTTCAGCCTTTCAGGTGATTCCTGTGTTTTAGAGCCTCGTGTTTCCTTCAGCCTTTAAGGTGATTCCTGTGTTTTAGTGCCTCGTGTTTCCTTCAGCCTTTAAGGTGATTCCTGTGTTTTAGAGCCTCATGTTTCCTTCAGCCTTTCAGGTGATCCGTCTCCGTCTCCAGGTTCGGATCTCCGTCACCTGACAGCTTTTTGTTCTGAGCGAGGCGGTTGATGCATCCACGCTGACAGAGACAGAAAACATCATCAAACAAACTTCATTTACTGAAGCAGCACACATAAAAAGGCAGTAAAATGTGAAGTCAATTAAAAGGGACATATTGTGAAAAACACTAAAGTGCTATCTGAGGGGTCCACAAACCCATAAACCGTCAAATAAAACAAGCCAATCAGCGTTTTGTTCAGATAATATGGAGTGGAGCATCACAGCCACAGCTCCAGAGCTGTTCTAGTAGAAACCCAAAATACAAATATGAACCCGAAGACTAGTGTAATATGTCACCTTTATCTCAAAATGCATCAGTGACAAATTACTCAGTAACACCTTTATCTATATTACACTTGAATGCTTTCACATTGAGAGGCAATCAATGTATTTCACATCAATTTGTGTGTGAATTTTTCATAAATGAGATTAACTATTCAGCACCAGAGGGATAGATTATCCTGCAAATGTGAAAAAAATCCTGCAATTTTCTCAAACATATTTGAAGTACTTTTCTTCTGTTTACTGTATAATTTAAACTTGATGTTTGATATGTTGCATGTTTTTAGCCTCCTTTATATTATGATTGCAGACTGTAAAGGTTAAGCATGAATGCCGAAATCAGAATATTGTAATTGAACAATCAGCAAATTTAAATACACAAACACAATCATAAGTACATACATGGAAAAACATAATTATATTAAACAATAAAAACATGTTTTAGATTGATCTTATTTCTTACCTTCCACAACAAGTAAACAAAAACAGCCAGCAACAGGAGCAACGCGATGACGGTGAGGAAGATTATCCACCAGGCAACTTTGGTGAAATATATCACTTTTCTCTCCAGGAACACTGTCAGTTTTACCTGCAGACAATCATATCAATACATCAACATATTTCTTAGATATATAGATTTTAATATGTTCACATACAAGTATCTAAAGCCAAATGTGTCTTTTTAAAACACTTGTAGTTTTACCTTTGTCCCAGGCTTCTCCAGTTTCAGTCCAATATTCTCTGGAGAGTTTGTTAAAGTGAGAGTAGCATCCACAACAATGTCCAGGTAGTTCAGAGAGCTGTAATCCTAAAGAGGACAGGCAAAGGAAATGAGTAATGTTGTTGGACAGGCAACAAAGAGCTGCAAAAGATAAAAAAAAAAAAAAAAGATAAAGATAAGGTATGATAAAATGAGATGAGATGGATTACATTGTTTTCATCCCAAGAGAAACAAACTGCAAAAAGTCTCAAATATATACAATATGTACAATGTAAGTCAGTTTGAATAATTATTGGAAACAAGAACACAACGGAGGCTTTGTGATGACTGTTAGCTGTCAGATTTGGTGCATAACAAACATGTAAAAAGCAGTTTTAAGAGCAATGGAGACCTCAGTGAAGGTGGCGTTCCACAGGTGAGCGTGCAGGATGACGGCTGCAGAGCGTTGCAGCGCCAGCAGGGGGCAGCAGATCTCCACACAGCTCAGCCCGTCAGAGCAGGTCTGCAGGTAGCAGCAGCGTTAGCATCGTTAGCATTGGACTGCAGGTAGCAGCAGCGTTAGCATCGTTAGCATTGGACAAACAGCAAACTACACGCTGCTGCAGCTATTTATTACTGTCGCAGTAATTATTCTGTAAGTTACCAGAACCTGGTGTTATCACGCTTCTTCTCCATATAAACAAACATGTCAAATAAAACTAGAAAATCAAAAATCCTGAAAAATAAATAAATAAAAGAAAATAACAATAATTAATTAATTAAAGTAATTAAAGCATAATTATACAAATGATGCAAATAAAACTAATATTAATACTAATATTTATTATAATTTATTATTATATTTTTCCAAGATTATTTTCAAAGATAACAAAACATTGCTGAATACTACTACCATAAAAATAATCCTGAAAATAAAATAAATAAAAGATAACATTGACAATTAAAATTAAAAATGATTAAAGCATAATTATAATATTGACGCAAATAATACTAATAATGCATATACTACTATTAATATTATTTGTATTTTATGTTTTTCTATTATTACTTTTTTAAAGATCTCAAAACATAGTTTTGTTGTGTTTCTATTCAATATAAACATGTTTTCAAATAATATAGGAAGAAAAATAATATATAACAAAAAAAGAATAATGGAAATAAAATAAATGAATATAGGAAAACAATGATAATTATTATAAAAACAAATAAATTACAGCATAATTATAATAATGATGCAATAATACTACTATAATAATATGTATAATATTAATAATGTTGTTGTGAATTATTTTTTAAATTATTATATAAAGTATTTTAGTTTCTTTCTACATAAAGGAACATGTTGCCAAAAGAATATAAGAAGAACTAAAATTATAAAATAAAACTAAAATAACAAAAACACAAATAAAGGAAATAAAGGAAAACAATAACTAGAATAATACTTCATTAATTTATTAAAATATAATAATAATAATAATAATAATAATAATAATAATAATAATAATAATAATAATTCCACCACTACTATCACGACTACTACTAAAGATAATATTAATTTCTTACCAAGGTTTTGTATTTCCTTTTTTTTGAAAGAAATCCATCAGTGGAGAGAGCTTCATGTTCAGCTTCACGTCTTTTCCTCTGCCAACCCTTCGTACCAAACATCATCACGGTACAGGTTACACTGACATGTTATAATAATAATAATAATAATAATATAATATAATAATAAAACTAAAACCTGAGAGGTGTCATTACCTTGACATGTCTGAGAGGATTCACCTGGTCCACAGGTGAGCAGGACACCGACTGAACACCTTTACTGCTGATCTGAGTCAAGTACAGAAGCCATTTTCCATCCGAGTTCTCCTTCGGCCAGAAGATGTTCAGTGATGCATTAGCGAAGGATTTCAGTGGTCTGCCAAGATTTGTTATCTGGTAGAAAAATAAGATATTGGATCAATTTTCTCTGACTTAAAAACCATTTAAAAGCTTTTTAAAGTAAGCACCAAGTGATGCTCACCCTGAATTCATATTGAACCGGAGCTCCGATCTCCTCTGGTGACGTTATGGCGCTTTCTCCTATCAAGCTTTCACTGAGCGACACCTGAGAAGGCCTGGCCAGTCTGGAAAACAAAAACAGATCATTTAAATCATTTCAAACATTTTTTGAGAATAGCTTCTTAATAAATCACTTTCTATATTTTCTTGCAAAAAAAAAATGTTTTTCTGCTTTTAAAACATATAAAACTGCCAGAAATTCATCATCTGTGTTAAAAAGACAAAATAAAGTAAAAAAGAAAAAAACACATTTTGAAATAAAGTACAAGACACCAATCCAGTACGGACCCATATACTTGCAGCTCCAGCTCAAAAACCACTCTGGCTAACACCTCGACTGGCTCAATGGTCTGCACACTCGTCCTGCAACAAAACCAGAATTATTTCTCATTGTCATCTACGGGCCACTGATCAACAACGGTTAACAGACTTACGTTTCAAGTTGCGCAGTGACGTTGACGTCCTTTGTACTCAGTGAGATGCGAGAAGTTGCGAGTAAGACATAAAAAGTAACCTGAAGGAATGAAAAAAAAGCCACGATACAATAGATGCAGATATAAAAACTGAAACGTGGAGAAACAGCATCAATACTCACCTCAGCGTCTCTCTGCAGTGGATTTCCCAGCTCACAGTTTATCAGCGTCCCTTTGTTGTTCGCTGTACAACTCACTGCTGTTTCCTGTCAACAAAAGCATGAAGAAGGTTTCTATAGATTGGAATAACAACAAAAAGTGCTTGTAATGCTAGTAATTCTCCTGCTGGAAAGTAACAAAGTAAAAAAAACTCATACTTTTTACTGCACTAGGTTTACTTCATAACTTCAGTTAGTAGTTACTTTTGCAGATTTAGATTTATATATGTATATATATATATATATATATATATATGTATATATATATATATATATGTATATATATATATATATGTATATATATATATATGTATATATATATACATATATATATATATACACATATATATATATACATATATAAATCTAAATCTAAATATATATATATATATATATATATATATATGTATATATATATACATATATATATATATACATATATAAATCTAAATCTAAATATATATATATATATATATATATATATATATATGTATATATATATACATATATATATATATACATATATAAATCTAAATCTAAATATATATATATATATATATATATTTATATATATATATATATGTATATATGCTGCTAACACTGACTGATGGTGTGGCGTGGAGCACGGCGTTGTACTGCAGCGTGTCCGGGAGGCGGATGGCGGCGTGACTCTGGTGGGCGTCGTCTCCGTCTCTGTTGGTGACGGTGATCTGCAGAGCGACGTCTTCTTCTGACGGCGTGATCACTGCGACGCCGTCCTCTCTGCACAGCGGGAACGTGAGAGGGCGGGGCAGGTTTTCATGACATGCATTGATCTGTTTTTGTTTTTTTGCCTTACCTGCTGAGTGATTTGAACACATCTTGATTATTTAGTATTTTTCTGGAGCAGAACTTGTACTGTAACTCCAGGTTACTTTGGCAAATGTTGTCCGGGCCGCAGCCTTTGTTTATCAAGACAATCTGGAGAAAACAACACAGCAGAAATCTTACATCAGCTCCCACGACAGAGACACATTTATAAAGGGAAAGATGTTTCTAGATAGAGACACATTTATAAAGGGAAAGATGTTTCTAGACAGAGACACATTTATAAAGGGAAAGATGTTTCTAGACAGAGACACATTTATAAAGGGAAAGATGTTTCTAGACAGAGACACATTTATAAAGGGAAAGATGTTTCTAGATAGAGACACATTTATAAAGGGAAAGATGTTTCTAGACAGAGACACATTTATAAAGGGAAAGATGTTTCTAGACAGAGACACATTTATAAAGGGAAAGATGTTTCTAGACAGAGACACATTTATAAAGGGAAAGATGTTTCTAGATAGAGACACATTTATAAAGGGAAAGATGTTTCTAGATAGAGACACATTTATAAAGGGAAAGATGTTTGTAGATAGAGACACATTTATAAAGGGAAAGATGTTTGTAGACAGAGACACATTTATAAAGGGAAAGATGTTTGTAGACAGAGACACATTTATAAAGGAAAGATGTTTGTAGATAGAGACACATTTCTAAAGGGAAAGATGTTTCTAGATAGAGACACATTTATAAAGGGAAAGATGTTTGTAGACAGAGACACATTTATAAAGGGAAAGATGTTTCTAGACAGAGACACATTTCTAAAGGGAAAGATGTTTGTAGACAGAGACACATTTATAAAGGAAAGATGTTTGTAGATAGAGACACATTTCTAAAGGGAAAGATGTTTCTAGATAGAGACACATTTATAAAGGAAAGATGTTTGTAGACAGAGACACATTTCTAAAGGGAAAGATGTTTCTAGACAGAGACACATTTATAAAGGGAAAGATGTTTCTAGATAGAGACACATTTATAAAGGGAAAGATGTTTCTAGATAGAGACACATTTATAAAGGGAAAGATGTTTCTAGATAGAGACACATTTATAAAGGGAAAGATGTTTCTAGATAGAGACACATTTATAAAGGGAAAGATGTTTGTAGATAGAGACACATTTATAAAGGGAAAGATGTTTCTAGATAGAGACACATTTATAAAGGGAAAGATGTTTGTAGACAGAGACACATTTATAAAGGGAAAGATGTTTGTAGACAGAGACACATTTATAAAGGGAAAGATGTTTGTAGACAGAGACACATTTATAAAGGGAAAGATGTTTGTAGACAGAGACACATTTATAAAGGGAAAGATGTTTGTAGACAGAGACACATTTATAAAGGGAAAGATGTTTGTAGACAGGTAGAGTCACCTCGGAGACGGCCCTGTTCGGCTGGAAGACGTTGAGGACAGGAGTGATGTTTGGCAGATCTGAACTGGAGCTCCACAGAGACACGGCCACGGAGACGGAGATATTACGCAGCTTGTCCTTGATATCACGCTGGAACACAAGAGTTTTATTTTGGTGTCTTGTGTTCTGTCTGTGAAACGGGGCTTAAAATAGAAACTAATGAAACTGTACCAGAAGTCGGAGTTGGAGGTCGGTACAGATTTCTCTCTTCTGTCCAGGAAGTTCCAGTTTTCCTCGAGACGAACCTTTAAAATCGACTCTGGGAGGAAGTCTCGCCTTTCTCCCCTCAGCATCAGCCTCAACAGTGTAGTTGAGCGCTGTGAAGGAAACACAAGATTACATCAACTTTGGCTAAAAGTGCTTGTTTTTACCACTGACAGGCACAAAATTGTTATTTTAAGTGTCTGAAAACTAAAAAAGGACCCTACAGAGAAATGAAACTCTTTTCTTTAGCATTCAATGGTCTGGTCTGTCTCCAAGTGTTGCTCAAGTTAAACTCTCATTCCTAAATCTTGCAAGGTGAGAGATGAATGCTGCGAAAGATTTTTAATGTCATGGCTGATTATTTATCTGATTTTGACAGTGTGGAAGAGGAAACTCCCCCTGGACACAAAAACAAACTCATCAGATCAATTAAAAGGTAAAAACAGATTATTTCTCTGTTGGGGCCTTTTCATAATGTCACTTATAATAACAATCTGAACCTCTCAGTTGCAAGAAAAAAGCTTTTATTTTTTATGAAGGAAGTACACCATTGCACTAAATCACACTTCTCTCACTCAATACCTGAACAATTTCAAAATTGTTCCCATTAATCAATTTATTATAATCAATGACTTTATTGACCAGAAATCTAAGTTGTGGACTAGCTGTGACAAAGCACAGCTGAAAAGCATATAAACAGTATTTCTATGGTACAAAGATATTAAAAGCCATCACATATAAGCAATGAAAACTATTATATATTATGTTTGAAGAAAACTGAACTGAAAACAAGAAAAACTTACTGAGTGTCGGGTTGAATGATGCTCGGTGTGCTGTGTAAGTGAAACATGCCCGAGCTGCAAAATAACTACACAAGTTTGTGCAAATACACATGAAGTTAAAAAGCCAACAAGGTTTCAGTTCCATCACAGTTGTGTTGTTGTGTTGTTGTGTTGTTGTGTTGTTGTGTGTTTTACCATGTGTGCGTGTCACATCGTTGCTTCATGATGTTTATTTCAGCTGGCGTCACCTCCAGAGAGCTGCTGACGCTGACCACCGGCCTCGCTCTCAAATAAAGGACAAAATGAATGAATGTTTCCAATAATATTTATTAATATAACCCTTCTAATAGTGTCTACACAGAACTACCTAAGCTATCAAGAACAGATAATAAATAAACGTGATGATTGAAAAAAACACACATAAAAGGCAAGAAAATATTGGAAAAGAATGTTAAAAGAAGAAAAATCAGCTCCAGTGTCTATGAATATCTGTATACACTGATACAATTACATTTGTTTTTTATTAAATAAGATCTTTAGTTCGTTCATTTTGTATTTTTATTTTATTTATTCATTTTTTTCATTCTTGAAAGGTCTTCACGTTCATGTGGTGTCAATATTGTTCAAGTTGTTTTGTTCATTATTTCTCTCAAAGTCAATAAAAAAAATCATCAACAAACTGACAGTAAAACAAGATCTATAAAATGTTTTGTTTGTTTGTTTTAATCAAATGAAATCAGGGCTTAAATCCACTCAATCATGCACCCACCAACTATAAACTCAAACATTAGCTCACTATTTTGCAACCTCTTTAGTGTTGTATTTTAACATTGTTTTGTGTCTTAATACTGTGACTTTCCTCTTGCTGTTGTCCTGTTCTTCTGTTGTGTTTCAAGAGTGAAACTTTGTTGTTGTTGTTTGAAAGGCTTGTTTGTTTGTGTTAGATTGATTCTATTTGTTCCTGCCCAGGGACGACAGATGACATTTAGCTGGTAGCTAACTCTGCTACGGCTGAGAGCCATGCACTGTCCCTGTTAAATAAACAAACAAACAAACAAACAAACAAACCAATCTGTAAGTGTTTGTGCTGTAAGATCACCTGTAAACGAAGACAGAATCCGACAGCGAGCCCACAGCCACATCAGGGAACTGGTTGCTGTCCACGTCCAGGTTTCCAGACAGAGAATATCCAAACAGAGAAACTTCTCTGGATGCTGGTGAAAGAACCTGAAGAGGTCCAGATGTTTTTAGAGTCCTGACTTTCTCTCCAGCCAATAAGCTGTTTGTCTCACCTGAACCGGCTCCGAGTGGATTCCTTCTGATGATCCGTAGTAAAGAAACACTCGACCAGAGCCGTCGTACGGAGCTCCAACAGCTAAATCTGTCAAACATTCACATGGAGACAGAATGTGTTGAAGAAAAGACTGAGTCCCAAAATAAAGTCCAAACTGGAATCTTTTTTTTTTGTCATGCAAAGTTTTTTCAGGAATCGGCACAGTATACTTATATACATATATATATAATATGCTCTTACAAATGAAAAGTCCAGTTCAGGAGAAATAAAATGCTCCTTTGTGGATCTCTGTACACTTTTTTCTTTTTAATGCAATTATTACACAATTAATGGGTGTTATCAGCATTTACCATTCCCATAAAAATGTGCAAGCAGGGGCCTGCTTCAATCGTTGAAGACTATCTCTCCAGCTACTGCTTCATCTGAAACATGTAACTCAGAGAACCCAGATTACAACGTAACCGCAAGTTATCAGCCCCTTTAATGCCCAGTTGCTGAAAACTAAGCAATTACGTTAAGGCAAAAGGCTTCTGTTTCAGATTACAGTACAAAAGAACTTCTCTAAGGTAAGTGGAAAAAGCTTCTGGGTTAGGCGTTATGAAAATAGTTTAAATAGTCAATAAAAGCATGTAAATGCTGTAAGTTAAGTTATGAGGATGGCCTGTCAGTCACATAAAAACATGAAGCAGAGACCGTGAATGATGTTGCTTCAAATAAAATTGGTGACTTGTTTTCAAACAGGACATGAACCTTCTGTGAAAGTCTGGGTTGGTGCTGCTGAGAACCTTTACTCCACCTTTACCTGACCAGGACACCATCTTTCTCATGTGACTGTATAAATAATGGACGTAGTGACCGTGACGTCTCGTTGGTTTGTGGCCCGTTGGAAGCTTCAGTTCAGCGTTCCACTCTTAGTCTCCATCTTGTTTGTGATACGGGGAGCAGACCATATCTGGACTGTGGAGGAGGAGAGGGATCTGATCTCTGACTACAGCCTCTCTACACCTCAACCTGACTCACTCATGTTAGATTAACTGGGATGGTAGTTTTGGCTAGCAAAAAACAAAATGTATGCTAGTTACCTCAGAAAACTGGACAGCGACTCCTTGGAGCGTCTGTTAGTCCAAACGTCTCAAAGTTATGAGACCAAACCGCTAAACGTCCTTTTTTTTTATATCTATATAACGTCATATATAACTTTGCTTCACTAAAATTCCTGCTGGAATGTTCAGAAGAATGCAGCTTAAGGCACTTCCTGGTTTGCCTCCTGCTCAGACCCGGAGGTTGCCGCCATATTTTACTTCTGAATAGTGCACTGAAATATGTTTCTAAAAAGACAAATTTGATCAGCGCTTCTGGTTTGACACCAGTATTGGCATGATTGACAGCTGCCTTTGAGGCTTCTTGTTTTTGTTTAGTCGCTGTGGATTCTTGCAAATTTTCACAGATTATCTTTCTTATTATTGTCATAAAAGTTACCTTTACTGAAGCTTTAAAGTGTCAGATAGAAAAGTGAGAAAGTTTTTTTCTGCCAGTTTAATCAGCAGACAACATATTTGATATTAAAATGTCACCAACCTCCATAACCGTCCTGATTGACGTCTCCTATGTTTTCCACTGCGAGGCCGAACATGGAGTCTTTATGTCCGAGGAGCCGCGTCGGGACGATCTTGTCCCAGTCTCTTCCTTTGTTGTTGATATAAATGTAGACGGCTCCTCCAACCAAACCGTCTTTAACAAAGAACTGCGGGGCTCCGACAGCGAGGTCCTCCCACCTGCACATATATATTATATTATATATATATATATGTTACAGTAAAGTGTTACTGCAGCAGTCTCATAATAAAGATGACAAACAGGGGAACGTTTGTTTTCGTAGAAAGCTTAAGAAGTAACATGAATTGTGTGCTAAATGTCCTGAGATGTAGATTGTGTGCATGTGTAAACAAAGACGATAAAGGAAGTTTACAAAGCAACCTTTACTCTATAATGTCAGGTATCATAATAAGTGTTATATTCAACATATTAGAGCCTTAATAGTATGGCTAGGAATCTAAAATTCATGGAAAAATGGCTATTAGGCCTAAATGTGTTGAAAAATTGTTGTTGTAGAGACATACTAGAATAAATCTCACAGAATAGAGGGTGTACCTCAGGGGGAAATGAATATGAATACATGAATATAGTCAGTAAATTTCATTAGATTTGTATTTCTCTTATGTGCAAAAGAAATGGTCAAGCTCCTTGGAAGGTCACAGGGTCACATTAAGCAATTCAATATAAAACATCGAATTTAATAGAAATCTGGCCATTAACTTTTTACTTTGGAACCAAAAAGTTGTGAATGGTAATTTTGAAAGAAATAAAAAGCTCATTCATTTTGTAATTTTATTTAATTTATTCATTTTTTCATGCTTGAAAGGTCTTGGTGTTCATGTGGTGTCAATATTGTTTAAGTTGTGTTGTTCATTATGTCTCTCAATGTCAATTAAAAGACAATTACAAAAAAAATCAACAAACTGACATGAAAACTATATAAAATTGAGTCTTAGACTGTAAATCTGAAGTGAAACTGCAAAAAAAATGAAACTGATTATTTATCTGTCTTTAAGTGTTTGTGCTGTAAACGAAGAAAGAATCAAGAAAAGAAAAATCAGCAACAAGCTGACATGTCAGACACAAGCAACGAAAAAACATAATGGAAACTAGTAAAAAAAATAATAATTAAGTAATTTATAACATTTACTTTTAATCTGTAAATCTAAAATGGAACTGAAAACATATCAAACTGATTTATCTGTCTTTAAATCTGGCCTTTTTTGAATCTGTAAACCAAAAACTTGTGAAGGGTTAGAAAGGGTAGAAATAAAAAGGCAACATTAAGTAAAGAAATCATGAGGAAACATCCTCTGGTAACCATGAATACCCATTAAAAATGTCAGTAATCATGAGATTTAACTTTGAACCAAAGAGAGGAATTGATGGACTGACCAACATAAAGACTGTTCTAAGTGTGGCATTAATTTAGACAACATTAAGTGTTAAATAGAAGTAAACCTACCCATCACCATTGAGATCCACCACTGCCACGTCGTAGCCAAACGAGGAGGCCAGGCCCGGCCCGGAGAGGACCAGCTCCACAGACAGACTCCTGCTCAGCACCGGGTCGGCTCTCAGGAACAACACCTTCCCGCTGAAACCGCCTCGGGGCGCTCCGGATACTACGGTCAGCTCGCCCCGTCGGACCAGAGCCGTGCCAGAGTCGATGGAGAATCCTGGAGGGTTAGAGGTGAAGCAGATTATGGAGGAAGTTGAACAGTATCAAGGAGAAGACGGACTGAAACTGACCCAGGTAGCTGCTTCTTTGGAGAGGAATGAGATTTGGGTTGAACTGGTCGATGTCGCCGATCTCACGAGAATCAGGAGCGTCGATGTCCTGGTTGTCCAAGGGGTCCAGTCGCACGACTCCTTTAGATTAAATAACCAAGATTTAGTAAGATCTTAAAGGTAAACTATGCAGCACTTTCCTGAAATCACGACTTATTATTTTATTTTTGCACAATAAAACAAGGACCAGATACACAACAGAAAAAAAGTTGTGCAGGTGAGATTCAAAAAAACATTAAAGGTTTATAGTAACAATTTCATATCAATAAGAAATATTTATAACATACCAAAGTCCTGTGAACAGCAATCATCTGTTGGTTATTTTGGCCTTCAGTGACATGCATTACTCACACATGTAATTAGCAGCCAAAACAACCAAAAAGGATCTTGATTTTATTAATTAATGCATTTATATTGTGATGGAAAGGTGGATAAAATATTGTTTAAACTAGTAAAGGTAAACAGGTACAAGTTTAAACAGGTAAAAAAACAAACTCAAAGACAAATGCAACTTTTACTTCTGTTTGGGTCACATTAGTCTATAAGAAATAAATTATGCAGCTGTTTTGTCACCCATCTTTTAAAGATTTAGAGTCAATCTTCAGGAGCAACCGGTTGGTTTGGGCTGCGAGCCAAAGGCGAGCCGGGTCAGAGACGAGTTATTGTTTCTGGTCCTTTAATGGAGACCAGTTTTATCCTTCGCTTACGGTTTATTGGTACAATACATAAAAATAAAAACAGAATGTTTATTTGTCCTTGTGTCTTAACATACAATCAAAGATGAAGAAAAATAATCTGTCGTATTTCCAATCTGTCAGTAATGACAAAGTTTAAACTGTACATGCTTGTCATGAAACACCTGAGTTTTTATTTTACCTTTCCACTGATACGCTCCCGGAGCTCCAAAGATCACAGACGTGTTGTCTTTTGCAAACGCGGCTCCGTGGCCCTGCTGGCAGTAAGCGAACCACTCGTGGTCCTTTGGACGTCTGGTCAGGTGCTCGTTATCACAGACGACCCTCCTCCACTTCCTGTCCTCCGTCCCCACCTGCAGCTCGTCTCCCAGCAGGTAACACTGGCCCGTCACCAGCCGGGCGGTGTTGGGACCCGGGCTCGGGCTCCACTGCTGGAACCGATGAGCACACGTCTGCAGGAGAAACAGATGATACAATCACTGAGTTTTAACGTTTGACTATGTTATTGATTTAATATGGTTTGTTTTACTTACCAATATGTTTTTACCAGGACCTTGACTCGCCACTCTCACTCCCATCCACTGGTTGTTTATGCTTTTACTATTAAGAAAATCTGGAAAAATTAAAGAGTTGAGCTCACCATGTGGCTGCAATGTCAGAATAACCACATTCAGTCAGATTGTTTTACTTGAAGAGTACCAATATTACAACTTTGCAACATTTAAATCACTTGGTAGACATAGTTTTACAAAAAGGCTCTTATTTGGATATTATAACAGTAAATCAGTTTTTATGTTTTATCATGTCTCATTTGTTATGTCTTATTTCTTATTGTTGTTATTGCTTCTATCTTGATTGTGTTTACCATTTTAACCTGTCATGTACTTTATTAACTGTGTTTTAAAAAGTGCTGTAAAAATAAATTTATTGCAACAGAAAAGTGCTGCAACACAAATCTGTTTTTTAATGGACGTTTTTTGTGTGATATAAATCAATTAAATTTTGGGGCCTTAAACATTTAAAATGTGTTAAGTTGAGTGAAAAAAGACTCTTCGGTAGAACTGCTAACAGCTCAGAGATATCCAAAATCTTTTGAAGTATGAGCTAAAAAGTAGTTGGGAAGAGTTGGTTTAATCTTTAACAGTGCATTTTATTTTATGAGGGTATATATACTTCTGATGATGAACCAGCTGTAAAATAAATGTAACATTTGTCACACAGAGGGCAGCGACACAGTGTCAGTGAGAAGATACGAACTGTAATTTAAAGAAGTTTTGGTGCCTAAACTTTAATTGAGTAGTACGGTTTCACAACTTGTTTAAAACTGTGATGAATGTTAAACAGAACAGTCATAAGATATCATAGAGATATCACAGAGATAAAACGAACCTTTGTTATGAAACTGAATGGGCTGGCAGCGCTCAGACGTGCTCTTTAGATCACACTGGTAAACAACTCCAGTAACATTCACTTCCTTCTCGTGTTTCGCTCTTGGAGCTCCAACCAACAATCTGCAGATAAATACCTCAACTGGTTAGACACAGATGCAGAATTTGATTACATTGACTCAATGTTAATCATAAAACTATAGTTCTGACTCACAGGTTCTTTGAGGTCGGGGTCAGCTGCTGGTGGAAAGCAACAGAGAATCCAAACAGGCTTCCAGGATCTCCACGTTTCTGCAGCACTCTCTGGGTGTCCAGATTAAAAGCTGCAACATTGAGAGTCTGGAGGTGCCAGAAACTCCACAGACACACCATGTGCCAGTGCTTTGCCATGATTTTAATTAAAAGGTATAATGTGCCTTCTCGGGCAGCGCTGTGCTCTCTGAGAGCCCAGAGGGAGTGTTGACCCTCATAGAAAAGGGATTGGCTGCAGCAGGTGTGAACTGGCTCAGTGTAGATAGACAAACAGGGTGTGGTGGCAAGACATTTATCTTCACAGTAACAAAGCTGCACTGTTCCCCTGTATGAGTTGATAATAATAGTTAATATTAACCAACTTCTGCTTTCAAACGTGAGACACACCCTCTGGGCAAAAGTCTTCTCAGCGTGCTGATAGACAAACATGGCAGATAAAAAAAAAAAAAATCATATATAGGTAAAATTAGGTCATTTACATTTATTCATTTAGTCATTTAGTCATTTAGCAGACGCTTTTATCCAAAGCGACTTACAGGAAGAATAAAAGCAAACAATCAAGGTTTAGTGCAATAAGAGCTGTTAGTGCATCAATAAGTGCTGGTGACATGTGGCTTTCACTCTGCTGGTACAAGCAGGTTAACTTAGAAACACCTTGTTAAAGACCATGTTTCTCCCATTAAGCATGCAGTCAATCTGTAGGTGGAGGTAAACGATCACTTTCTTCATCTAGTTCAAAGATTTTCACCTTCCTCTGCCAAAGCTGTGTAGTTTCTTTGAATTATTTAAAGGTTTGCAATTTCAGGTCTTCTTGAAAATGTGTAAATTTGAACTTTGTCTTGTGATTTCCTGTTTTATTTTGGTTCCACTTCCTGTCTGTGTCCATTGTTCCCAGTTTTACTTTCCCCCTCTGTTGGTTTTCCCGCCTTTGGGATTACCTTTCTCCGCCCAGATTGTTTCCACTTGTGCCCTTACCTTGTGCATATAGATAGTCCGTGGGCACATCCCATGTCTCTTATTTTATGTCTCCTCTCTCCTCTCTCCTCTATCCTCTCTCCTATATCCTCTATCCTCTCTCCTAGCAAGGAGAGAGGATAGAGGATATAGGAGAGAGGATAGAGAATGGAGGAGAGAGGAGAGAGGAGAGAGGATAGAGGATAGAGGAGAGAGGAGAGAGGAGAGAGGAGAGAGGATAGAGGAGGCATATCGGAGGAGCCACAAGCGAGGATACATGCGAGCATCCTAGGAAGTCTTTTAGCGACGCTTTAATTATTATTATTATTATTATTATTTTCACTGTGGGAGCCTTGTTTTAATGACTTGACAGAAAGATGATTGATTTTAATATTGTTCTCTTGCTTCCAGTAACTATTTTATTTCCTCCCCAGAACTTCCCCCTCCCACTCTGTTGCCCTTGGTTACCCTTGCATGTCTCCATAGGGGGAAAATATTGACCTGAGTCTGTCTGGGACCCTGTTTCCAAGCTCAAAGAAGAAATAATGAGTTATTTCCTTTTTCTTGTATTTGTCATGCTCATGAGTAAATATGAATCACATAAAATTATTTGAGTAATGTAACTTCCCTTCCACATGTGCAAGAGTCTTCAATATTTGAACAAACAAGCTTAAATGAGCTCCCAATGTTTTTGACTGTGACTTTTTGTATCTCTAAAATTGTTTTGAAGGGGAAGGACAAACCCTCTAATGCATATTGTTGTCATATGGCAACAATTACTAATATTCTAATATGGCATAAACTTAACAAGATATATATAATAATAAAGTCTATCTATCTATCTATCTATCTATCCATCTATCCATCTATCTATCTATCTATCTATCTATCTATCTATCTATCTATCTATCCATCTATCCATCTATCTATCTATCTATCTATCTATCCATCTATCCATCTATCTATCTATCTATCTATCTATCTATCTATCTATCTATCTATCTATCTATCTATCCTGTCTGCTGCTCCAAACATGAGTCACGCCAACCGCCATCATACGCTGTCTATGGATCATCACTTCATATACCCACTTCCCTTTAAGGTGGGCCATTTAACACACTGCTACAAACTGATTAAAAGATTTGCGTGCATGAGGGTTACAGTAAAATTCTGTATTTTCACACAGCAAATCATAAACTTGTACAGAAAAGCAGTGCAGCATGTTGCAGTAGTTTTACAGGAAATCAAAGGTGTTTTGTTTCAACAGATGGCACCAGAGTGTTTAATAACAGGAGATATGGTGGTCTAATATGTCAGCCCTGCAGCTGACTAGCCAATTAATATTAATCTATTTTTGTTGGAGTAGTATTTGTCATAGCTGTAGAAACATTGCTGTAGTACTTGTGGTTTTGTTGCTCTGAAATTTAAAGATTTAAAGTTAATTTAAACAACAAGAGAGAGAGAAGAGAGAATTAGTGCTATGGCGACCAACACAACAAATGTTATCGATAATGAAACTGAATTGTAACTATGTTCATGTTTGGTTTGCTTTGACTTTGGCTCAAACATTCAGCCTCCGTCTGACTTCCTGTGTCTCTGTAATGATGTTTAAGAGAAAGAAAGGACAGAGAGAAAAGATGAAACAGAGTCTCATACCTGGTGTTGTCTGATCTCTGGAGGTTTTACTGTCTAGTTAAAATAATGCAGTAACTTACATGATACTTTCACACACTCAGTGACAAACAAATGACAATAAATGGAAAATTCAGCAGCAGTGTGGTCGTGTGGTCGGAGTGAGGTGTGAATCAACTGTGGGCTTTTTTTTTGCTTCTTTCTTGTCGAGCTTTCAGTTTGAGAGGGGGTCACACTTCTTCACGTCCTCTCCAGCTACATTGTTATTTTTGTGGCTTGGAGGAAAAGACAGACACACCTGGGCAGCGATACCACAGAGTGTTTCCACTGCAGTAGTTGGGGGGAAGTGGTTTTCTTCCTCGTTAGTTGTTGAGAAGAGAGAGAGAGTCCTGCTCAGTCACCGGTCACATGCTGGTCTCACCCTCCTCTTTATGTCTGTAAAATGACACCTGCAACCTTACAGATTGTGAAGGTTATATGTTGAAGTTAATCTCACCAAATATAAAAGTACTTACACAACTACGTATCACTAGTATAACCAGTATTGAAGTTGGTATAATATGAAGACATTAAAAAAAGAGCTTGACATTTTGGGAAACATTCTTATTTGCTTTCTTGCAGATAGTTTCAAGATAAGTTATTTGTCTAACTTAGCTACGCTTAGCACAATAAACAGCTAGAAACTTCATATATATATTCAAGGGTCAAACAAAAGAGATTTTATGTGTTATTAACAAGCTTGTATGTATTATAAGAACTGGATTACCGGACCCAAAATGATGCATATTAAATCCAAGAAGAATTGCTTAACTGGTGCACGAGCCAAAATAGTGTTGTGGCTTCTGGGTTCGCTTCAGAATTCTCCTGTAGAGTTCCTGCTTGACCCATAGACGTTGCAGGAAGTTTTTTATAAAAATAGAACCTCCAAGGACCAAATATTCACAATATAATTATAATAGAAAGATTCACAATTGACCTTGCAGGGGAATTTTTCACTAGAATACCTCGAATGGCCTGCTGGTTCAGAACGATGTTAGAGCGCTGCTTGGGTGCAGATGGACGACTTTAACTGTTGTTACATATATACTTTACTATATATACATACATATCTACATTTCTATTTTATTCTATAGTACATAGCTCTATTTTATTTTACTACAAATTATTCTACATTCTCTATTTCTAGTTGTACATATCTTTATTTACGTATGACTGGCATTTGTATTCATATTGTTGTACATTTAGTGTAGAGTCCTTTTTACCTTTTACCTGTATTTGTTTACAGAAGTACTTCTTTCTATTCTTATACAGCAGCAACTGTAACAGAGAGCGATTTCCCACTGGGGATAAAAACGTTAATGTAAACTTTAATTGTGACAAAATGTTGTGAAACTTGTTAAATGTTAAATGATTTACATTGTGTTATTAAAAACAGTTGTGGTTTCATGGCTGGAGTGTTTTTTTCTCATTAACAAGTGCACATCCTGTCATGTTCGCCATTCTTGCTAAATTTATCCTGTGGAGGCTTTTTGTACCCTCGCTACATATCCTGTTGATGCCCAAAGCCAGTTATATTCTGAGTAAACACGCTCGGTGGTCTGTCAGAGCTGAGAAATGGCCAGCCGCAGCCTCCATCTCACAGCTCAGCTGCTACATGCGGCTTTGCTCTTTGTTTCACACGCACTGACGTGCAGATAACACACCGCTGAAAAAATAAAAGTTAGAAGACGTGCTGATTTGAGGACACTATTTTTGGTCATACATTTCATGTGAATATCTATTGTTAGCCTTTCAGAAACTATTTTCAAGCTGTTTTCATCCAAAAATAAATATTGTGTTGTATTCGAACGCCCCTATAGGAAGCTACAAATCTCTCTTGTTCAGTACGAATAAATCACACTTGCTTATTGACCCCTTTCCTTTCTTTTGTGCTTCTCACACAATGAAGAACCGGAGGAAACAAGACAGGATTACATTTTGTAGTGTAGTGAAAAAAATAGTGTGCATTTCTTTTACCCTAGGCCTAAGTTAAATGTTAGGACCATTACTTTTTGCATTTTCTGGGGTATATTATTCTGTAGTTTCACAGTAGTGTTTTTTATGTACTCCAAATATTCCAGTTATGGTATGTTTTAGCATCAATATGCTACTTTCCCCAGCCCTTCTAAAACCTTCTTCCCATTTGACTTGACACAGGTGTCTGGATGATGACATTGCTAGGTATATATTTACATTTAGTCATTTAGCAGACGCTTTTATAAATATATATATCCTTATCCCTTACTGGTGTGTGTTATAGAAATAATTCACTAAACAAAGTACTTATCAAAGACTAAAAGTAATGCAATAACACAAACAAAACTAACAGATTGAGGCAGCAGGAGTTCTGTGAGGTAAAAATACTGCTTTTGTCAGTGGAGTCTGGTGGCTTTAAAAAGGGCAGCAGCAAAATGTATTTTAGCCACCCAAAGAAATGACCGTCAAACAAATATATCAGTTTAAGTGTATGTTCTATATTTAGAACCTTTTCAACACTTAACTTTAACATCAGACACCTCTTAAAAGGAAACTGAAACTATTATCTGTGCTCTCTTCAAAGCCACCAGACTCCATTGACAAAAACAGTAATTTCACCCCACAGAGCACTGGCGACCTATAGATCATGATTTTGGTCTTTGTGTCGTCAGACAGATTTAAGTAGGTTACTTCAGCCTTTCTCTATTGACGCAACACGTAGGCAGAGTCGCTCTTACTTCCTGAGATGAGAAGACAACATCTGCTTTGAAGTGGTGAAGCCCACTAACGGACACATATGCATCATCTTCTGTCATCAAAGCACAACGCTGGCTGCCAGATGCTTCGTATCGCAGGTCCATGTTTCACTGCATGCTTTCTGTTTCAAAGGAAGAAAATGGTTTTAACGTTATCACTGTCCTCTGGGGGAACATGGACACACAACAACACCATGTCATTACAATTCACACGAAAAGCCCAATGCTGAAACAGTATGTCACTTTCCACTACTTTTAAAAATAAACTCGTGTTCGCTTCACTTTAGGCCTTTACACTTTTTGTATCACATCTTTTACTCCAAGCATTTAATATTGCCATGAGCTGAATTTCCATTAAGGTTGAAGTGAATTTGAAGCAAAAATTTGAAATGTTGAATAAAAGAAAATATGATTTAAGGACATTTCCATCAACTGGTTTAGGGCAAATAAACAAAGCTGTATAAACATACTTAGGTCAGAAGATGGCAGTGTAATGTACTGATGTAGGCTAATCCGTCCGTAAACAGTAGAAGTAGAGAGAAAAAATGACAAAAATGAAGAGAAGTCTTCAGGAATTGGATTAAATTAGGCAACGTTTTGACTGGAAGATCAGTCATGAGTTAAATGTTCGTTACGTCAGAACTTTGTCGGAAAAACTTTTCTATCTCCTGTTTAGCGCATTCATTTTTTAAATTTTTTTCATATTTTCGTAAAAACGTTTATTTTTATTTTATGTTAAAGCTTCAAGCTCTTCTTCATTCAGATCTTTAAAATGTGCAGAGAAATTTGTGGGTGGAAACATGACTACAGATGTGTTTATATTACATTATATCACAATAGAAAGCCCAGTACGAGTTGGGAGTGAGAACGGGTTGGTGCCTTCAGATAAATGCTCACAATAAGAATCCATCGTGACGTTTAGCACAAATTATTTCAACCAATAACCCAACCTTAGTTCAGCATAACACTAACGTATCACTGCATAGTTATTTTGACCTGATGGTGGCGCTACAGGGAAAGTCGAGGGATCACCAAAGTTGGCAGGTTTCCTCCCGTTGGGAATGTGTTTTCAAAATTCATTGGGAATCTGTTCAGTAGTTCCTAAGATATTAAGTCTGGACCACAGTGTCTGACTGACCATGCAGCTGAAGACGCATTCACAACCCAAAGTTTAGTCAGTTTCAATCGAACTTTGGTGTCATTAAATCCTTGTTACGGTTTGTTTGGTTGCTTGTGAACGCTCAAAACCAAAACTGCAGAAGTCCGATGTTTGCTTGACATCTGGGCCGAAGAGACAGAAGATGGTGAATAAAGTCCACAAAAACAAGGATGTTTATAAAATCATTGGACATCAACCAGAGGATTTGGGTGCACGATAGATCAGTGCAGAGTCGAGGTAAAAAAAACTTTGACAGCAATATTTCATGGTGCATTTGGCTCCATGTTGCTTTGTTTATTTAACTATCCAACCAATAACAAAATAATATTGGGAGTATATTTCCAGCCCTTACATAAATCTTTTCTTTTTTTTTGGTCCGCTTACATTTATGCATTGTGAAAGCAAACTAGACTAAATGCAAAAACGAACCAAAAGTATCAATTTCTCTCCAGTTGTAACCATAGGCTGTATGAAATAGGTTAGGTTTTTAGGTTAGACAAGTGCCCAACTCAGTCTGTTTGCCCCCTGACTGTGGTAAAAATGACCTGAATTTAAACCCTACACACTGAATCTCTAAGCCGTGTTCCATGTGCTACATTTAGTTGCACCAGCATGTGTCTGCAGCTGCTCTCAGGACAATCTGTGCACTGGTGGCCTATTTTCTTTCCCTTTCTCACAGCTCACTTAAAAACTTGTGGCTTCTTGTGCAGAGGAAACTATCTGCCAGTGTTGGACTGCAAATGGTCAAACAAACAAAACAAAAAAGTCAAACAAAACATGATAACTGCTGGTCATTTACAGAATATTGTGGGTATTTCATTAATTATGTGCTTCAAATTCATTTTTTAGCTTTACAGATCAGTTATCCTTAGTTTCTTTTGTTCAGACAAGGGAAAGTAGGAGATGTTTTTCACCTGACATGTTTCGACTGACAACTTCAGCCTTCTCCTTCTCCTCGTACGGAGTTGGGTCAAAGGGCATTTGTTTACTCTGCACCTTATGCGGGAATATGCACCAGAAAGAATGGAAATTAACTGACTTTGTTTCTTTGAGCACTTTTAAATCCAAACTAAGAGTTATTGAGGCCAATTCCACAACATGCACTAGTTTCTCATGACATGTTTAAGGTCTGTATGTTCTGTAAACATGTAACTGTATTTGTGTTTGCTGCCTCTTGGCCAGGGCTCCCTTAAAGAAAAAGAGGTTCTTAATCTCAATGGATATTCCCTGGTTAAATAAAGGTTAAATAAAAAAAATCTTCAGAGGTGTCAGCTGATCGCTGTGACGTGTCTTTAGTGGAGTTCCTCATGGGGGGTCAACCTGCCAGTTGTCAGGTGGACCCCCCATGAGAAGACATGCTCTCTGGGACTCTGGGACGCTCTACTTGGACCGGCGGGTGGCGTGGTCCACCTGACGGACCTGCCAGTTGTCAGGTTGACCACGCCCCCATGAGAAGACATGCTCTCACATTCCTGGGACGCTCTACTTGGACCGGCGGGCGGCGTGGTCCACCTGACGGACCTGCCAGTTGTCAGGTTGACCACGCCCCCATGAGAAGACATGCTCTCACATTCCTGGGACGCTCTACTTGGACCGGCGGGCGGCGGGGGGCGTGGTCCACCTGACGGACCTGCCAGTTCTCAGGTTGACCCCCCCCCATGAGGAACTCCGACTGAAGTTGTCAGTCGAAACATTTCAGGTAAAAAACATCTCCTACTTTCCCTTGTCTGAACAAAAGAAACCAAGGATAATATTCAGAAGTGGACAAAATGAATTAGCTAGAAGTTTTACAGATCAGTGTTTTAGACCTCTGCATAGTTCAAAGAAAGGTTGCGGAAGTTGAGGTTGCTGAATGGATCCTGACACCTTTATGGAAAAGGGAAATGAGACAACTCACAGCAACATGTTAGAGGACTTTAGTTCAACTTCATTGTCGCACCAGACTGCTTTTAACCGCGGTGGAACGTATTATGATCATTAAACAAAGGCAATTAGGAATACCAGTGAACAAACACTATATTAGTCCTGCTTTAAAACAAGCAAACTTTAAGTATTACTGTTGCAACAAAATGTCTTTGAAGTATCAAAAGTCTATCAGTGTTTTACTGTATTATTTGATCATTATTATAGATTCATCAAGACATAATTAGTGCTTAAATGTTTTAGCTGGTCAAGCTGGATTTCATTTTTCATAAAACGTTTTTTAAATTTAAGTTAGTGCACCATGGTTTCTAATCTGGTTTTCTATGCAAAACCTAATGTGAAAAGTAACTGTAGCTGTCAGATAAATGAGTCCATTAGAGCAGTTAACTGTTTGTCTGAGGAAGAGCAGAGCGTTACTTTAAACATTTAACAGGTAAACTTGTGCTTTTCTACCCTGAAGTCTGTAAACTCCAGCACAACGGACTGACTCAAAACGAAACTTAACAACTGCAAAATGTACCGATGTCCACCGCAGTACTGTTTAACTAAATCAAGTGAAACTATAATGTGTACTATAAATATCCTGCTTTTAATTTTACATTGATCTCTTTGCTTTGATACAAACTTTGTATTGTTATGCATTAATAATACAAGATGAATAAAAGCAGATATATCTTCAACTTAAGGCTATTCATTCAGGCGTTTGCCTTATTTTTTTCACTTTTGTTTTTGATTAAGTGAGATGTAAAACTTATTCAAGTTATTTATGTGTGTTAAAACCATCACAAATTACACATCGTAGAGACATTAAAACATAGTTGTCAAAATACAGTTTTATCTATATTCATGTGTGATTGTATAACTACATAACAGCTCTCCAGTCATGATTTTGCAGCTTTAGAATCACTATCTAGTCACGTTCTGTGGAAAACAAAAAGTTGTACAGCTTAGATTTACAGAAAATGGGCCATTGGTTTGCAAAAAACCAACAGGAAGTGCATTTTCTACGTTTCAGCCAATCAGTAGGATTTCCACTTTGTAAACCTTGATCACCTTGTGACTAAATCTTCCATCTGAGTGGGACGACAGTCAGTTGTGCAACAGAAGGGCACTGTACCACAATGATCCGACGACTGGCTGCTTTGATTTTTCTGAGTACAATGTGTGAGTACAACTTTACTTTTCTACTTTAAAATGGGTACTGCTGTGAAATATAGTTATGTAAAAATATAGGAAAAAACATCTTAGTGTATTATTTAGTAATATATGAAATCCTTTTTTCATAGTTTTTTCCTTGTTTTGTTAATGTAACCCTGTTTAATTGTCTCTTCACTTCAGCTCTGATCCAAGCTTCAGAGTTTCCTCACCAGCTCCCTTTGACTGTGGTTGAACTTGGAAAAACTTTGACTCTGTCATGTTCAGTTTCTGGGAATGAAGCCGGGTTGTTTTACTGGTACAAGCTGCAGTTTGGCTATATGGTCCAAGTAGTTGCAGCAGGAAGTTTCACAAAAATACAACTTGAAGGACAATTTAACAACCCAAGATTCTCAATTCAAAAAAACAACGCTCAGTATGTTCTTAACATCAGAAACATCAGCAAAGAAGACGAAGCGACGTACTACTGTCAAGGAGGATCTGCATACGTAATGAAGTTCATTAACGGCACACTTTTGGCTGTAAATGGTAAAGTATTTTCATTTTAATTACTTCCTTTGCCGCTTTGTCAACACTATACAACCAATGAGTTCATTCCTGCCTTTTTCTGAATCACACAGATCATAAAAATCAGCAGAAGTCTTTCTACGTGAAGCAAAGCCCTGAGACTGAGATGGTCCAGCAGGGCGACCCAGTGACTCTCCAGTGTTCTCTTCTCTCCAAGAACAAAGAAAACACAGACCAGTGTCCAGCTGAACACAGTGTGTACTGGTTCAGATCTGGATCAGGAGGATCTTCTCCAAGTATCCTTTACACCCACAGTGATCGACAAGAGGAAAGAAGTTGTGTCCACAGTCTGTCCAGAACTATCCAGAACTCCTCTGATACTGGGACTTACTACTGCGCTGTGGTCACATGTGGACAGATCCTGTTTGGTGAAGGAACTAAAGTGGGCACAAGTACGTTTTAATGTCATATTATCTTGCTTTCTTAGTGTGAAATAGGAAAGAGAAACATTCTTCTGCTAATTTATTTGCCCTTTTTCTTGTTTTTTGGCTCTAAAAAGGTTTAGATTTGATCAAGTTGAGGTGCTTAAAGTTAGAAGTATTGTGTGTCACCTTTGATGAAGGGTGGTGAGGTGACTTGATGGTTGGAAACCACTGCAGATAGTTACTATACGTACTATTTAAAGGCTACCTGTGGTGGACGTATGCATGTTAAGCGTGGGATCTGCCTCCACTACTCTTCCTCTCTTTGTTTTCTCTCTGTGAGTTTTCTCTCCATTTCCTGCTGCACTCTTTGTCCCATTGAGGCGACTCTGCTCTTCATGTTCTCTTGTACACTTTATCTGTTGTGACTGTGTCAGTGAGGAGTTGATAGAAGCTCCTATGATAAATTGTAGCCTCAAAAAAGTATCATAGCGTTAAATAAACATGTTTTTTGTGTCTCCGCCCTAGTACTTTGTTATTCTTGAAATGGCAGAAGTTTCAAATGACTTTTTTGGGGTGAGAGTGGGCTGTCTAACAATCTATAAATAGATTTCTGCATTAAGAATCTCTCTGCAACAGGAAGAAACTTTGGTATCAGAGCGGACTGTTGGAGCTGTCTGTCAGTTTTGTGGCTTACTGGCTTTAGTCAACTGTTTTTTTTTAGTTAATTTAAGTGTTAATTAGGATTAATTAGGATTTTTTTTTCCCAGGAGAAAGACTGTGCCCACTCATCATCGTGCTCGGGACGCTGCTGGCCTGCTGTGTGATTGTGATCGCTGCTCTAATTATCTTCAATAGAAAGTCAGTTTGTAAACAATGCAAAGGTAGGTTCATCAAATGTGTTTTCTGATTTTATTATTATTATTATTTTACAGTTACATATGTTTAAATGAGCATATTGATAACTTTTAACTGCTCATCTGTGTCCTTGTGCTTTTGAGTGATTTAATGAAACTCAGCAAAAGGTCAAAACGTGGGTTTGTGATCTGAGTGTGAAAGTCAAATACCAACAATAACTTTACTGAATGACCTTTATGTCTTGTTTTAATTAACAGGAACCAATCATGCTGAACAAGACAGATCAGCTGACGATCATCCAAACATCTTGGTAAATATAATTTAAACAATGCATTACTAGAACTATATATATGATATATGGCTTTTCTACACTTGATACATGCCATGGATGGCAAAGTGAATGATGCCATAGAAGATAAAAACATGCAGAAGATGGTGATTTTTTTTTTACTACACACGGCGCCAACATGGAGGTGCCTGAGCCAACGACCAGTCTGACGCCACGTGAACACTCATAAAGAACCCTGAGGGGACCGGCGGGTTACGTCACTTACAAGAGTGCTCAGCTATCTGATCTATCCACATTTAACAAACAATAACAGTTTCATACCGTTAAAATGCTGCATTTCGACCCTCATGCCAAATTTGGGCCTATTGGAGAAACGTTTGTGGAACAATCAGCCAACCATGAAACAGAGCGAGCTGTAGAGCTGCTGGTCGTTTTTAAAGCAAACAAGGTTGACTGTTGGCCGCTAATGGATATAGTCAGCTGCAAATTTGGTTTAACCCTAAAACAAACTAACTGACAAAAGGTTTAGCAGTGGTTTACAGTAGTATCAGATGTACTTAAAAACATACTTAAAGTTTAGAAATGTTTGACTCCAAGAAATGCCCCATTTTTAAAATGACCATTCCCCCAAATGCTGGTGCCTGATACATGTTTTGATCATGTAATATGCTAATTAGCATATTTGCATGATAGATACGTGATTACAAGTACAAATATATATTAACGCAATTGGTTACAAGAATATTTATGTGAAATATAAGTACAATTTCCCTTCAGTAATTGCATATTTCTCTTTTTTCATTTCGCTTTGCCTACTGTTGGTGGCTTCTTGCCCATCTTGGACGCCATCTTGAAAATGACACCTTTCTAGTGGTCAGACTTTGGTAAACTTTTAGTACATTATTAAGGTTAATTAACATATAGTACTACAAAAAACATCTGAGAAACCTTTTGTTAGAATTATTATTATTTTTTAAGGGGTTAGGTGTTTTTTTCCATATATGCACCCGCCTAGTAAACTAATATCTGTGTCCTGCTCGAAGACTGGAAACAAAGATGGACGACATGAGAGCTCCCTAGAAGTGAGGCTAAAACCTCTTGATCGCCCCCTGGTGGCGGGCTGCAGTATATTTCATAAATCCTGCCCCTCCATGTTAGTGAAGGGACAGGAGCCAGACCAGAAACTCAAAAGTAGAGCTAAAACAATTTTTTCCCTGAAATTGGCTTCTGTCCTTTTAGGTGGTTCTTGTCATGCTGATGATTGTTAGTGTTACTTTTTCGAACAAACAAAATGAAAGCTTGTTTTTTGTTAGTTATTTGAGTCTATAACACGGCTGTAACGTCATGAAAGCTGGAAGTGAGTCCTTGTTTGGGCAAGGCTCCACTCTTTGTCAATACTGCACAGACTCTGGCCATATATATTTATATATATATATATATATATATATTTATGGATTCACAGTTGTACAGTGGGAGGAAGTGTCGCCCATTCTTTAAACAGTCTTTGTGGCTCTATTATACGGAGCCCCCCAGGGGACACGGGGGAAAAAAAAAGATGGGTGAAAAAAAAAAAAAATGATGGGTGAAAAAAAAAAAGGACGGACTTTTGCGAGATCCCGAGTTACTTTTGCGAGATCCCGAGATAGTTTTGCGAGATCCCGAGATAGTTTTGCGAGATCCCGAGTTAGTTTTGCGAGATCCCGAGATACTGACGAAAGAAGAGGAGCAATGGAGGAGCGATATTCGCCTATTTTCCGGCCTTCTAACTGGAATAGCGTCACGAAAACCGCACCAATTTCCCCCAGGATGGTTTTATTTTGTACAGAAAACTAAGACTGACATTTCACAGGCTTGATCAACTCCCCAAAATCAGCGAGTCTGGCGAAAGATTAAAGTAACCGGGCCGAATATATGTCCTAGTGCCCGACGGCAGCCAGAGTGCTTAGGGACCGTCGCAAAAGTGCAACGTCTTTCTTTTCTATTTTTAATAACTCACTGGAAATTCATCTAATAAACACCAAACGACTTCTGATGTGTTCATGAACTCACTGTGGACTTCCCACACCCTTTATTTTCAATACACACCTTTTCAATTCCTTTTATTCAGTGTGTACAATATTTAAGCCTTTTATTTTGTAATAGCTCTCTTGTTTTTATAGATAGCCTATCAACACCAAACCACTTCTGATGTGTTCATGAATTCATTGTGGATTTCCCACAACCCTTTATTGTCATTAAAAACTCTTTCAATTTTTTAAAAAGGCATAAGTAATCAGTATATATAATTATTTCACATCTTAGGCTTTTATTTTGTAATAGCTCAATTGATTTTATAGATATCAACACTAAACCACTTCTGATGTGTTCATGAACTCATTGTGGATTTCCCACAACCCTTTATTTTCAATAAACCCCCTTTTTTAAAGGCACAAGTAATATGTGTGTATAGTTCTTTCATATATAAGGCCTTTCTTATTTGATAGCTGTTTGAATCAGTCACAACCCTTTAGTTTCAAGCAAAACCTTTACAAGTTGTTTAGATATAAGGAGCAATAAGCGTGTATATTCTATTCATACTTAAGGCTTTTATTTTTTAATAACTCACTTGTTTTTCTACATATCGACTTCAAAACACTTCTGATGTGTTCATGAACTCACTATGAAGCTTCCACAGCTTCTTGCTTTCCTTTAAAACCCTTACAAGATTCTTAGACATCATTCATTTCTTTACATTTCTCATTTTTTATTTTGACTTCACTGTTCTTTTTCTTCAAAATTGCTGCTGTTAATTCAGGTCAAGCATGCAAATTGTCATTCAAGCATGACACATACAACCTTTCAGGTAGTTTAGCATTAATTGCAAGCTGTTAAAGCAAAGTGAATAAACAAAAATATGATTATTACAGCCACAAGTATGCATCTGTACTTGACCATCAGCTCGTGATGCTTTCCAAAACAGAAAATCGAGAACAACTATAGCAAGCAATAGTGAGGAGTTAAAGTACTAAGAGCAGTCTTTGTCTTTTGTTGAACATAGTCATATATAAATTGGGCTGCACAGTAATTAAATACGTAAATTACATTTTTATTCATTGTCTTACAGATGTCTTATGATTGGTGACACACTGGAAGGAATGGTATCTGAAATTTAAAGTGTTTGTTTTACGACAATAAAGGATGTGGGGAATCCACAATGAGTTCATGAACACATCAGAAGTGGTTTGGTGTTGATAGGCTATCTATAAAAACAAGAGAGCTATTACAAAATAAAAGGCTTAAATATTGTACACACTGAATAAAAGGAATTGAAAAGGTGTGTATTGAAAATAAAGGGTGTGGGAAGTCCACAGTGAGTTCATGAACACATCAGAAGTCGTTGGTGTTTATTAGATGAATTTCCAGTGAGTTATTAAAAATAGAAAAGAAAGACGTTGCACTTTTGCGACGGTCCCTAAGCACTCTGGCTGCCGTCGGGCACTAGGACGTATATTCGGCCCGGTTACTTTAATCTTTCGCCAGACTCGCTGATTTTGGGGAGTTGATCAAGCCTGTGAAATGTCAGTCTTAGTTTTCTGTACAAAATAAAACCATCCTGGGGGAAATTGGTGCGGTTTTCGTGACGCTATTCCAGTTAGAAGGCCGGAAAATAGGCGAATATCGCTCCTCCATTGCTCCTCTTCTTTCGTCAGTATCTCGGGATCTCGCAAAACTAACTCGGGATCTCGCAAAACTATCTCGGGATCTCGCAAAAGTAACTCGGGATCTCGCAAAAGTCCGTCCTTTTTTTTTTTCACCCATCTTTTTTTTTTTTTTTCACCCATCTTTTTTTTCCCCCGTGTCCCCTGGGGGGCTCCGTACTATTATAACATCACACTACTTTTTTTTTTTTTTTTTTTTTTTACATCTTAAGGACAAATACTGCAGCTGCTGCCAGATTTCTATCACTCAAGCAAATATTTTATGTACTTATTTTGCGTTCTGATATTCTTACTATCCATTACTTATTTATTGTAAATTAGTATAGATTGCAGCTTATTTTTACTTCTTAAATAAGACTCTACTTAGAGCTACAGCTACCTACTCAACCTTGTCTCCTAAAAAAAAAATGTATATTCTATGAAATAGGTTTCTCAATTCTGTTTTTTTTTCCTTAACAAAACTGAGAAAGTGCTAAAACAATTTCCTGGTTGATTTATTTGTTTAGGATAAAACCTTTAGGGTACACTGGATACCTCAGCTTTTTAATGCTCAATATTAAAACAATCCTAAATGAGTTGGTTGTGTTATAGCTCTTGACATCTAACCTTCCTACTTATTATTATCTGCAGTACGGTGAGGTGGCGAACCTGAACTACGTAGCGCTGGATTTCCCCTCGAGAAGTGGAACTCGAATGGGGAATAGCAGAGAGTTACCAGAGGAATGTCTTTACTCTTACACCAGAGACTATCGGTGAAGAGCCGGCATGAAGAAACATCTCACATGCATCTGTCATCACTATTTATTATTATTATATCAATGTTATTGTAAATAGCATCATCAGAGAGGACAGAGACTCTTTACATGTTTTGTGATGATCATCGAGGATAATAAGGATATTTATTATTCATTTCATTATTATTTTATTTGCTTTATTATTATATTATTTTTATTACAGCAGCTTGAATAATCAGTTAACATATTAATAAAATTAATGTAATAAAAACGTTATTGCCATTAAAGACAAAGTCCACGTGCTCTTTATATTGTGATATCAGACACATTTGTGAATATTTACTCATATATGTTATTTGATAAGAACCCCTGTTGTATAATTAAATTTGTTTTCCGTTTGACGTGTAAAAGTGTTAAAGTTGCATTTTTCTTTATAAGCCGCCCAACAAGGGGAAAAAGACGACCACACCCTCATGTCTAAACATTACAGTCCAAGTTTTAAACACGTGGTTAATGTTGTTAACAGTCAGTTTGGTTAGCTGACCACAGCGTTTCATATGTTAAAAAAGCTTAATTTTAACAGTCGTCTCGAGGTCAAACTGCTGTTTGTATGCATCATCCACCTCAACTTCCCCTCTACGTCACTCTACATACTACGTCACCTGACTTCCTCCTTCGCTCCTGTCATAATTCCTACGGCCACTAGAGGTTGACACCATAAAAATATAAATCTGATTCATAATAAGCTGTCAAATGATCTATGGGGGTGTTTTTGAGGAGAGGACAGTCTCTGTTTATAACCTCCAGGTAGAAATAGAAGAAGTGTCCCTACTGGTTATAATGCAGGGTCGAGCTTATGTTGTGATGATATTTCAGGATAAACAAGATCACACCCAAAGAAGACAAGAAGACCATCTTACAGGAGTGTTGGGAGCATAATGAGTTATTGTTTCAGATAAGATGTGGAAAGAAAAAGCACAGTTTGTAGTTTCTATCAGCAATAACTCGCTGGAGATTCATGAGGGCCTCGTTTCTATGAATTAAGTCCAGAAAGTTATCGTACCTGATATACTGTTGGAAATCTTTCACTTACTGCTCCGACAACATAAAGTATAGCAAGATTCAAGATCAGCAGGAGAGAAAACAGGAGCAACTACATGAACGTGTTGGGAAACCCAAGAAACCAAGAAACCAGCAGGTGCCTTTTGCTTTGCCAGCATGTCCAGTCTGCAAAAACTTCAACATAACCAAGACATTGAGTTACTTTAAAATACAAACAACAATAAGGCTTTTACAACTCAAACACTCACTCACTCACACACACACACACACACACACACTCACACACACACACACACACACACACACTCACAAACACACACACACACACACACACACACACACACACACACACACACACACACACACACACACACACTCACTCACTCACAAACACACACACACACACACACACACTCACACACACACTCACAAACACACACACACACACACACACACACACACACACACACACACTCACAAACACACACACACTCACACACTCACTCACAAACACACACACACACACACACACACACACACACACTCACAAACACACACACACACACACACACACTCACAAACACTCACAAACACACACACACACTCACAAACACTCACAAACACTCACAAACACACACACACACACACACACACACACTCACAAACACTCACAAACACACACACACACACACACACACACACACTCACAAACACACACACACACACACACACACACACACACACACACACACACTCACAAACACACACACACACGCACACACACACACACGCTTTCTTAAAACATCAAAACAAAAGAAAAACATAAATCACACAGAATGTGTGAAATATGAACCTATGATAACGTTATTTCAAGATAAGAATTAAATCTGGTTTATGTTGTAACAAGTTAAAAAATAAATAAAATAAAAATATATGTATTTTTTGGTCAAGTTTTACCTTTTAAATAGACATCAGGATCATGATTATACTCTTTGACAATACTCTGCTTTATATTCTAGTGTATACATTTTTATAGCTAAACATTTTGAAGTTTTTTTCTCTTAACAGACGGCTGCCTTGGTTTGTACTTCATTCACTCTTGTGGTTGAAACCACATTTATACATGGAAACCATTTAAGTGGTTAAATTAATAAATTTTTAATTGACACAATTTACAAATCTTATGAGTACAATGTACATTTGTAAAACCATGACTTTTGAGTAAAGAAAATGAAAACCTTGAGATGCATATGAAAGGCTTTGATAGTCCGAATATCATCACATCGCGGTGTAAAATCCAGATTAAATGCAGAGCTTCAAAAACAGGATCAGCAATTAACTTGAGAGTAAACACTGTCTTCAGCAAACTCTCTCTTCTTTCTTTCTCTGGATGCTTTCTTCTCTGAGAAATTCAGTGCAGCGTAGTTCAATCCGTCCTCATCTCCAGTCTGTGCAGAAAGAGAATACATATTTATATTCATATGGTGATAAAAACATACAGCATTTTAATGGAATAGCAATAATATTCATTTGGATTTATCACTTACAATATCATGTCCTGGTTGGCGCAGGTTGTCATGTCGTTTTTCTGAAACAGCCCTATCCATTCCTATGATAAATGTTATCATAATAATACATACTGAATACATACATATGTGTCATTTAATGAAAACTGTAAAGGTGGATCTTTTCTCTGGTTATTCAGATGTAATAGGGTTAAAGTTTAATAAGGTGATAAAGGAACAATAAGTCACATGGAAACCCTATATGACCTGGAGTGCAAGGTTTTTTTTTTCTGATCTTGTATATAAAATGCCTGAATAAATGCATCCATGTTTTTACATTTTGTACATGTAATGAACATGTTTTAAGTTTAGCAGGAACATTTTAGTTTTTGCAACAATTTTCACTCACCTTTACATTTCTCACACACTCTTCGGCTGCAGATGAAGACGATATTTCCAACAACAGAAATGACCAAGCAGAATGTTAACACCCCCACTGCAATAAATACTGCATGTGTAGTTTGCACTGGAAAACACACAAAGACACTGATAAATCATGATGTTTTCAACATGTTTTGAATATATCTTCCATTACTGAAATGCCAAGTCTCACCAATTTCCACTGTAGCTCCGTTTCCAATGAATATCTGTCCGCATGTGGCCACAGCGCAGTAGTAAGTCCCGGCATCAGAGGAGCTGACGTTCTTAGAGAAAACACATTTCCTCTGAGTGTCAGATTTCTTCTCACATTCATTGCTTGTTCTTCCGTCAGTGTAGATGATGTTTGGATGAGATTGTTTAGTCCCAGCTCTGAACCAGAACACGCTGTGATCTCCGGGACACGTCTTTGTCTCAGAGAGGACTGAACACTGCAGAGTCATCGGGGCTCCGACCGGATCAGACGCTGGCGGCTGAACAACAGTGTAGTTTGACGTCTTTTCTGTGTCATAAAAAAATGGTAAAAGTTTTGGATCTTCAGGCAGATTTTGAAAGCTTAAGAAGCACTGCAGAACAATTTATCTCAAATAAAATTCTACTACATATATTCTCATTAACTTTTGTGTGACGTGGGACTGCTTTATTAAGTTTGGGCAGACAAAACCCTTTAAAGTAACTAACTAACTGAAAAGAATTACTCCTGTACAGAAATATTGGACAAAATTACATCTGTGATGTTGATCTAAATGCATCTGTACGACACAAATATGCATTTAATCTGTGGGTCATTGTGATCAGACAAGAACAGTCTGTGTATTTGTGTTCGTCCAGACAGTAAGACTCTTAAGTCAGTGGCTTCAGAGCAAAAAAAAACCCCAAAACTTTTTTTATCTATATTTTTAACTTCGACTTTATTAATTGAATGCTTTTTATTTGTTTTTAATACGTTCAATTGTATGTCCTTTAAATGTGAAGCTCTTGGTGCATGTAATTTCTTAGTTGTGAAGCACTTTCTGCAGCATTTCACGTATGAAAGGTACTATATTAATACAGTCTATTATTATTATTATTATTATTATTATTGAATTGGTCGAATAGCTACAAATTTCAGTGCATTGCTTTGCGTTTAACTATGAACAGGTCATGAGAACAGCCTGAACTCTAACATCCTCAATGACATTTTAAAACTCAGTAAAAGTAAATAACATGATTACCTTTAACCAACAAATAAGTCCCGCTCCATTCAGAGTTCAACCACTCTGTGAGTGCACAGTGATACATCCCCTCGTCTTCTTCAGTCGTCTTCAGGATGGTCAGGTTATTTGACTTCTTATCATGATTTAGCACGAACCTCGATGCAGGAAACTCTGGTGCATACTCAGGTTTTGAATTCCACATTGACACAACCAATCTCAGAGTCTCCCCGGCACTCTGTTTGTACCAGTGGAGCTTTCCCCTTCTCAAATCTTCATCAGGAGTAACACATGTCAAGGTTGCAGGTTCACCAAGATGAACTGTGGTAACTGGAGTCAGCGTGTCTAGATACACAAGACAAACAGCAAATAATCAGTGCAGTAAAGATGTTAAAAACCCTTACAATGTTCACATGAGGCACCACACATATAGACTACATGCAGATACAGATACATTAGAAAACAGTTATTAAATATCACTTACGTCCCTGATGAAGGAGAAGCAGTGTCACCCACAACACCATCATCTTCACTTTGTCCCTGGTGAGGAAACTTGTTGCTTATTTTGTGAGTGAAGGAGGTGAAATGAACCTGATAGGTTCAAATGCATCTTGTATCTGATTGGTTAAGACAGATTTACAATCAAAGTGCATTTCCTGCCACAGTGGTCTCCTTTTCCTGTTTTTTTTCTTTTTCTCTTTTTTTTTCATTTTTTGGAAGCCATAGTCATTGTTTACGTCATACACTACTTAAAAGAAGCGTACTTACCTCTGAGTCTGTGAAGTCAATGCAGAAGAGCCTTGAGGCGAGACACTACAGGCCAAAACATGTTTCTCCCAAGAACAAACATTATGGTGTATATTTTACTATTTTATTACTAGTCTAAACCTCGTCATCACAGGCATCGTTAGAAAACTCCCACTGTCCTGCAAAATATTAGGTGTTTTATATGTTCTATTGTTGTTGCTGTGAATGAGACACAATATTTTGTCTTCAAATAGTCATTTCCATTAAGGATGTAATGATGATATAATATTTAAATTAGTTTATATATATATATATTTCATTTTTATTTCTCAAATGTTTGGCATACAGGAATAGAATTTCTTTTCTTTTCTTCACTTAAATGAAACCCCCCCCCATGGTCCCATGTGAAAATAATAAAAAATAAAATAAATAGCGCAAAATAAAATAATATAAAATAAAAATAAATAAATAAGTAAAATATACATACATTAGTATACACATATACTTACACAGTAATAATTAAAAATACAAATGTAATGTCAATAACTGCTTACTCCTCAGTTTTGAAAGGAAGTTTGTCATGCTGGAGTGTCTCAGGGTGAATAGATCTCACAGGACTGCGTTCAAACATAACAATGGGACTTTACACAGATACTTCCCGGCTGGCAGCCCATCTAGATAGTTAAGTAGTGGTCTCCAATGAGTAGAACCTGTGAGATGAACCTCGGAGTGAGGATTTGATCTTCTCCTGTTTCAGAAGACTGAACATGCCATGTAACCAGACTTTGATTGATCGTGGTTGAGAAGACTTTAAAAATAAAATAATTCACGAGAGAAATAAGGGATGAGAAGGCATCAACGTTATTTTGAATGGCTGTGGTGCTGAAAATAGCGATATGAGGGGTTGGAATTAGATTTATGCCTAATATATCTGAAACTGCTTCAAAAATTGTTTCCTGAATTCAGACAACTTGGGGCATGGTTTTGAAAGTTTTCCCTTACCATAGTGCAGCCTGAAAAAGACCTTACTCACTGGAGTCAGCGTATGCAGATCCATCCATCCATCCATTTTCTTCCGCTTATCCGGGGCCGGGTCGCGGGGGCAGCAGGCTAAGCAGGGCATTCCAGACGTCCCTCTCCCCAGCCACAACGTCCAGCTCCTCCTGGGGGACCCCGAGGCGTTCCCAGGCCAGGAGAGAGATATAATGCCTCCACCATGTTCTGGGTCTTCCCCGGGGCCTCCTACCAGTTGGACCTGGACCTCCTCTAACGGGAGGCGCCCGGGAGGATCCTTACCAGATGCCCAAACCACCTCAGCTGACTCCTTTCGACGCGAAGGAGCAGCGACTCTACTCCGAGCTCCCTCCGGATGTCTGAGCTCCTCACCCTATCTCTAAGGCTGAGCCCAGCCACCCTACGGAGGAAGCTCATTTCAGCCGCTTGTATCCGCGATCTTGCTCTTTCGGTCACTACCCAAAGCTCATGACCATAGGTGAGGGTTGGAACGTAGATGGACCGGTAAATCGAGAGCTTTCTTTCGCTTTCAGCGACTGCCGCAGATGCAGCCCTTCTGGCCGAACGGTACCTGTCTGCTGATTCCAGAGACCCCTCGGCCAGCCAAGACCGAAAGGCCTCCTTCTTCAGCTTGATGGCCTCCCTCACCGCTGGTGTCCACCAGCGGGTTCTTGGATTGCCGCCACGACACCGACGGCCTTCAGGCCACAGCTCCTACCAGCCGCGTCAACAATTGAGGCTTTGAACATGGCCCATTCGGACTCCATGTCCCCAACCTCACCCGGGATGTTGGAGAAATTCTTCCGGAGGTGTGAGTTGAAGACCCTGCGGACAGGGGCCTCCGCTAGACGTTCCCAGTTCGGCCTCACTACACGTTTGGGTTGCCAGGTCTGTCCAGCATCCTCCCCCACCACCTGATCCAACTCACCACCAGGCGGTGATCAGCTGACAGCTCTGCTCCTCTCTTCACCCAAGTGTCCAGAACATGCGGCCGCAGATCTGACGATACGATAATGAAATCGATCATCGATCTTTGGCCTAGGGTGTTCTGGTACCAGGTACACTTATGAGCAACTCTATGTTTGAACATGGTGTTTGTTATGGACAATCCATGACTAGCACAGAAGTCCAATAACAAAACACCACTCGGGTTCAGATCGGGCAGGCCGTTCCTCCCAATCACCTCCTCCAGGTACCGTCATCGTTGCCCACGTGAGCGTTGAAGTCTCCCAGAAGAACTACAGAGTCTCCAGGCGGTACCCCTTCCAGGACACCACCCAGAGACTCCAAGAAGGCCGGGTACTCCGAACTGCTGTTCAGTGCATAGACACTAACAACAGTCAGAGACCTTCTCCTCGCGACTTGCAGCCGCAAGGAGACGACCCACTCGTTCCTCGGGGAGAACTCCAACACAGCGGCGCTCAGCCGGGGGCTTGTGAGTATCCCCACACCCGCCCGGCGCCTCTCACCCTGGGCAACTCCGGAAAAGGAGAGAGTCCAGCCTCTCTCCAGGAGTTTGGTTCCAGAGCCCACGCTATGTGTGGAGGTGAGCCCAACTATTTCTAGCTGGTAACGATCCACCTCCCGCACAAGCTCGGGCTCCTTCCCCGCCAGCGAGGTGACGTTCCACGTCCCCAGAGCTAGCCGCTGGAGCCGGGGGTCAGCACGCCCAGGTACCCGCCCTCGCCTGCTGCCCGACTCCCACTGCACCCGACCCCTATGCCCTACTCTGCGGGGGGTGGGCCCACAGGTCGGCGGATCCACGTCGCTTCTTCGGGCTGAGCCCGGCCGGGCCCCATGGACAAAAGCCCGGCCACCAGACGCTCGCCTGCGTGCTCCCCTCCCGGGTCTGGCTCCAGGAGGGGGCCCCGGTTTACCCGTGCCGGGCGAGGTACGCTGGTCTCTCATGGTCCGCTTCATAGAGGTCTTTTGAGGTATTTTAGTCTGGCCCCTCCCCTGGGACCACTTTGCCATGGGAAACCCTACCAGGAGCTATTGCTCCCGACAACACAGCTCCCAGGATCACTGGAGCACACAAACCCCTCCACCACGATAAGGTGGCGATTCTTGGAGGAGTGCGATGCACATGCATATGGATGTTAGATGTTAGATGGATGTTAGATGGATGTTAGATAGCTGTTAGATGGATGTTAGATGGATGTTAGATGATGTTAGATGGATGTTAGATAGATGTTAGATGGATGTTTGATGGATGGTAGATGGATGTTTGATGGATGTTAGATGGATGTTAGATGGATGGTAGATGGATGGTAGATGGATGTTTGATGGATGTTAGATGGATGTTAGATGGATGTTAGATGGATGTTAGATGATGTTAGATGGATGTTAGATAGATGTTTGATGGATGGTAGATGGATGTTTGATGGATGTTAGATGGATGTTAGATGGATGTTTGATGGATGTTAGATGGATGTTAGATGGATGGTAGATGGATGTTTGATGGATGTTAGATGGATGTTAGATGGATGTTTGATGGATGTTAGATGGATGTTAGATGGATGGTAGATGGATGTTTGATGGATGTTAGATGGATGTTAGATGGATGTTAGATGGATGTTTGATGGATGTTAGATGGATGTTAGATGGATGGTAGATGGATGTTAGATGGATGTTAGATGGATGGTAGATGGATGTTAGATGGATGTTTGATGGATGTTAGATGGATGTTAGATGGATGTTAGATGGATGGTAGATGGATGTTAGATGGATGTTAGATGGATGTTAGATGGATGTTTGATGGATGTTTGTTAGATGGATGTTTGATGGATGTTAGATGGATGTTAGATGATGTTAGATGGATGTTAGATGGATGTTAGATAGATGTTAGATGGATGGTAGATGGATGTTTGATGGATGGTAGATGGATGTTTGATGGATGTTAGATGGATGTTAGATGGATGGTAGATAGATGTTAGATGGATGTTAGATAGATGTTAGATGGATGTTTGATGGATGTTAGATGGATGTTAGATGATGTTAGATGGATGTTAGATGGATGTTTGATGGATGTTTGTTAGATGGATGTTTGATGGATGTTAGATGGATGTTAGATAGATGTTAGATGGATGGTAGATGGATGTTTGATGGATGGTAGATGGATGTTAGATGGATGTTTGATGGATGTTTGATGGATGTTAGATGGATGTTAGATGGATGTTTGATGGATGTTAGATGGATGGTAGATGGATGTTTGATGGATGTTAGATGGATGTTAGATAGATGTTAGATGGATGGTAGATGGATGTTAGATGGATGGTAGATGGATGTTTGATGGATGTTAGATGGATGTTAGATGGACGTTAGATGGATGTTAGATGGATGGATGTTAGATGGACGTTAGATGGATGTTAGATGGACGTTAGATGGATGTTAGATGGATGGATGTTAGATGGATGTTTGATGGACGTTAGATGGACGTTAGATGGATGTTAGATGGATGTTAGATGGACGTTAGATGGATGTTAGATGGATGTTTGATGGATGTTAGATGGACGTTAGATGGACGTTAGATGGATGTTAGATGGACGTTAGATGGATGTTAGATGGATGTTTGATGGATGTTAGATGGACGTTAGATGGACGTTAGATGGACGTTAGATGGATGTTAGATGGACGTTAGATGGATGTTAGATGGACGTTAGATGGATGTTAGATGGACGTTAGATGGATGTTAGATGGATGTTAGATGGATGTTAGATGGACGTTAGATGGATGTTAGATGGATGTTTGATGGATGTTAGATGGACGTTAGATGGACGTTAGATGGACGTTAGATGGATGTTAGATGGACGTTAGATGGATGTTAGATGGACGTTAGATGGATGTTAGATGATGTTAGATGGATTTAGATGGATGTTTGATGGATGTTTGATGGATGTGCTGTGCTTTGGCTGATCAACATCACCTGCATCTGCTGAAACCACCGATAACGACCCATATGAGCTTTTGGTCAAAATGACCCATATTAGGAGCACTCGAAAAACAAACAAGTTAAAAAAACACACAAGAAAACAATTTCATTGAATTTAGGCTACAAAACCACTGAAATAGGTTTATGTCCAAACATTTCCTGGTAAGGCTTTTTAAATATTAACCAATCAGGTGCATTTGATGGTTTGACCTATCAGGAGCATCTTTGCTTCCTCACTCACTGAAGTAACAACACGTTTCCGAATCAAACACTAGTCTCAAGATGATCCTGCTGTGTGTTGCATTGCTTGTTCTTCATCAGGGAGGTAAGTGTGCTCTCTAATCATAACTGAACATTTTCTCTGCATTCAAACTAGGTGTGTGATAGTTTGTGTGCTTATTGTTTTGCATCCTGATTATTATTTTCTTTACAATAACTGCCATTTATGTATTCATGTATGTCTACATTTACTTCAGATGCTCTGGTTCCAGTGATCACAGTTAAACTTGGTGAACCTGTGACCTTCACATGTGACGCTGCGATCAGTAGTGAGATGTTCACTGGTGCAAGCAGAGTGACGGGAGACTCTGAAATCACTTGTGACACTGCAGAGAAACGTACGGCATGTCTACGGACCAGAGTATTCAGCTTCAAGATTGGATTTAATAGTTAATAAAACTCATAGCAATCTGACTATTTTGAGCACGATTCAAGAAGACGAGGGAATGTGTCACTGTGCACTCGTGGACTGGATTAATAGAACTTGGAGTGGCTCCTATTTGTCATTGAAAGGTAATTATGTGAGCAGTGTTAATAAAAAGAAAAAAAAAAGGGTTTTTGAGACGATTTCCAAATTCACAGTACAACTTACCTTAAAAATATCCAACTGAAATGTTATGTCAAGTCAAGTCAAAGTTTATATCTACAACACAGTTAGGACAACCAATGATTGACTAAAGTGCTGTACAATTAAGCCTAAATATAGCGCGACAAGCGCATGGTAAAATAAAGTTTTTCAATAGAAACAAGATAGAAACATCAAAGAATACAATCAAAATATAGTCACAATAAATCCCGACAATAAAATATTTAGGAATCAAGCTCAACTAGATTTAAAGCCAGCTAAAGGAGATCAGTCTCACGCTCTGATATGGAAAGATATATTCATCACATTTTGTCATGTGGAGGTTTTACCATGGATCAAATTTAACTTCTGGAAAATGCATTTGTTATCATTTCTGCAGAGTATCACATTAAATCATTTTTGCTGACATTACATTTGAACTTTGAACAGTTCTTGCAACCCAGAATTTAAAAAAGCTGCAAAAGGTTTACAGGGACGCTGTAAAAATGACAATGCAATGATTTGCCACCTACATTCAGTTGAATAGAGTACAAAGATAAGATATCTAAAGCCCAAACTGGGAAACTTTATTTTTTTGTAAATATATACAATCATTTTCACTTACGTATTCTGTTTTTATGAGTGTCGCAACTTCTTTTTTTGGGTTGTACATCCTTTTTAATATTTTACAGTGTGTGGAGATCCACAACTTTTAACATAATGTTGTATGATGCAGGAAAGACTCAGAAGACGTCCGACTACACTGTTGTTCAGCTGTCAGAGTCTGATCCAGTCCGACCAGAAGCAGAGACTCTGAGAGAGACATGTCACGGAGGTCACAGCGTGTTCTGGTTCAGATCTGTTGAATCTCATCCAAACATCATCTACACTGATGGAGAATCAAGTCATGAATGTGAGAAGAAATCTGACTCTCAGAAGAAAAACGTTCATCGTTTCTCTAAGAACGTCATTTCATCTGATGCTGTGATTTACTACTGTGCTGTGGCCACATGTGGAGAAATATTATTTGGAGACGTAACAACACATCGGTATGACTCTGCTATGAAAAATATTCCATAAAAAGTCTCCTTTTCCTTCAGAACTATTGATATGATGTTTTCTTTGTTATTTAGGGAAAACAGTTAGTGCTGACTTCATGGTAGTGGTGATAGTAGCAGTCTTTTCTTTGTGTTTCTTTGATTGGAAACATCTTTTTCATCTGTTACCGAAATTCAAAACCAGCATGTTTACAACCTAAAGGTAAGTTTTGTTGACTGAGTCAAGTATCTTAATATTCCCATGGTTTTAATTGGAAAGTTATATATATATATATATATATATATATATATATATATATAGACCTCTGGACAGATTTGATGTCTCTAGTTCACTATACAATGAACATATCAACAAATCAGTTCTTTTAGTCTGATGTAGAATTCAGTGTACCAGACTGTGTCAGGATTTGTCTCAACAACAGAATGAGACTTAGCACTGAAGTTGGTTCTATCACCTATTTCAACAACGTAACTGCGTCCAGTAGTGACGTACTAAAGTTGTTATTTTAACACAAACCCTGATCTTTCGCCTCAACTTCATCAAGTTATTTTGCCTTGTTTGCCTTAAACAAGTAGATGCATTTCACAGTGTTATTGACATGTTTGAAACAGAGATTGTGTGACCATTTCTCAAAGGGAAACAGAACAATCATATTTCGTAAGATACTGTGCGAGCCATTGTGTATGTTTTTGTAGGATGAATAAATGAATACATGTATCTGCAAACATCTGTACCAGTCTTTATATTACTGTTTATTGTAAACAATGTCAATAATTGAAAAAAAAAAAAAGAAAGACATGTTTTGATTTAAACATGTTGAATCTTCTGAGGATATGGATTGTAAAGTCAGATAAAAAACAAAGTTTTTGTATTATTTTACATTTTAGAAATAGAAAGCACAGCTTCCAAAGCAAGAAATGACAACTCCTGCCTGCCACTTCAAGATATGGTCCAAAATTATACAAAATTACATTATTTGTTTTTTTTTCTCTGAACATGATTCCATACAGCAACATATAATACCATGACTATAAACTGAGGCTTTTTATCTGCTGCAGAGTGAAGCTGGACCTGTTCTTACTTACTTACTTGATTCCTGTGGTCTATGTCTAGTACCTTCAGGTTGAATGCACTTATTGTAAGTCGCTTTGGACAAAAGCGTCTGCTAAATGACATGTAATGTAATGTAATGTTCTGAACGACGCTGCGCTGCATTTCTCTGGAAACGAAGCTCCAAGAGGAAGCAAGAACGAGTTGAACACTGAAGAAAGTGTTTATTCACGAGTTAAACGGTGAATGTGAAAGTGTATCTTTATAAAACAAACTGGTTGGTTTAAAGTTCTGGCGTCTAACAGTGTAAATAAATAATTAAACATGTTGCATGTTCCTGTATACCTTTAATAAGATAAAAGACAAAATCATAATATACAGGCCGTTTCTCCAGACCCTTTGCATCTGTTTATTTTTATTATTTTCTGTGAGAAATATTAACCCTCACTTATTTTAACAGACATAAAGTTCAACAGGGCTATTAAAAATATAAAAATTTGTAAATAAATGGTTGAAATTGTTTGTACATGTGAAATATATTATGTGTGATTGCCCTGCTAACATTGACGTTTCTCACAACATCATCAATCTTGTAAGCAGCATTAGTGTTTTTCTCTGCTCTTACTGGTCACTGTAACTGTTACAAGAAATAAACTGAAGGAAACTTAAGAAGATAACAATTTGATTTGTCCAACTCTGACTGTTGTATTCTCCTGCTGCCGTTAGCTGATCTTTAACACTTCTTTGCAGGGAAAGATTATGTATTGGAATGGCTTAAATGGGGGATGAGGAACAATTACAAAGCCTAATAACTCTTAAAATACAGTGCAGGGGAGTGGGAACAGATAGACTTCAAAAAGTGTCAACCTACCTTTTATTGCTTCATAGTTTATGGAGAAAGATTATTATTAGCAACCATGATAGCGTGGCTGACATTGTTTTCTCTTGTGTGTGTCTGTGTTGTCATGGAGACGCCGACTGAAGCAGGAACTAAAACAGAAGCAGTGTTAGATGCGGTAAGGAAACTTGAAATGTGTGTTTGAGAGTTTGAAGATGGGTGTGGTCAGAGCAAAGGGGGCAGAAGTAGACCAATCTGTAACAGATTTGGTGTCTTGAGTTTCACTATAAAATTAACATATCAACTTCTTTTAGTCTGATGTAGAATTCAGTGTACCAGACTGCGTAAGGATTTGTCTCTTACAGCTTACAGGGAATAAGAGTTAGCACTGAAGTTGGTTTTATTATGAGAGCATGCAAACGGCGAGATCAAGTGATCACAAACTAAACCTGCCAGGGTCCCATTAACATGATCGAGATCAACAACTGGAGGGTCTGACCAGTCTGCCTCCTGTTGGGAGCTACTGGCAGCTACAACATGGAAAAGTGACTGCTGCTTCTAAAGGGGTTTGCATAGATTCTGCAGCATCAGTTATATCAGAACTGGAAAACATTTCTTCATTGCAAGAGCAGAGAACAGGACTGCAGGGCTTTGCCATAATAATAATAATAATAATAATAATAATAATAATAATAATAAGGACTGGGACTGGGGTTTGTGCCAGCCTTCTGCATTATTGTGTCGGTGTTGTGTGTTGCACTGATCAGTATTTAGCATTCAGTGCAGCACTGTTTGAATGTCTTGAACTTTGACATGAGTGGCCCTGACCTTTGTGAACAAAGTCAAAGTATCCTGCAGTGCTTAAAGTGGGTCAACAGTCACCGTGATGTGTTAGCAGTTCTGATTTCTGTAGTTTTGAGTAATTAAATATCAGGTCCTGAGGTATAAACTAAAGCAGGGTGAAAATATTCATGTTGAAATTGTTATACATGACTGAAAACATTAGAAATATCATCACCTGATGAGGTTGCATCAGCTTGATATGATTGAAATTCAGTGAAAAGTCAGTGTAACTCGCAGGCCGCTAACAGTTTCTCTTCTACTTGCACATTTATGAGTCATATCCAGAGAGGTGACTTTTTAAAATCAGCTGTATGTTCATAAATCTGGATCGCATGAGTGTTACCAGATCGTTATGTTTCTGTCTGAGTCATTACTGTTAATAGTTGTTTCTGAAATGCTGCAATTATTAAATATATAAAAAATAAAGACATTGAACCGGTGAGTCACACTGAGAAATAATGCAACAAAGGTTCAAAAGTCATGTCCCTTATTCAACCATCAGTTTGATTACTCGTCATGTTCTGTTTTATTTATAAAGGAAGCAACACACCTACACAACCATCACTGTTAGTACAATATGTTTTCATAGTACAGAGAGAAAAGTATGTGGGTCTTAGAGGAAAGTAACTTTAAGTTCATCATAAACAAAGGGAAGTTAAAAATAAAACTTTTATAGATTCTGAGGAATCAACACAGCATAAGTATCTTAAACTTAAATTCTAAAATACATTATTTTCTTTAAAGACCATATTATTACAATTTCAATAAAGTATGATACATATTTGTTAACTTATTAAAAAAAAAAAAGAATTATTTACCGACTTTAGAGGTGAAATTTAGTGCCGGTACATTTTCCACGAGCTAAAATCTCTCAGCATTAAGTATCAAGTCTGGTTTTCAGACTCGAGTCCACGAGCCCGGACATGGCTGTAGATGCTCTCTTCCTCGTCTGTTTTTGCGTCCCTCGTCCCTCCCTTGCTGGTTTTCCTGCTGGTGAAGGTTGGTGCAGAATAAACCAGCGAGTCCTCGTCTGTCTGAGAAAATATACAGAGATGTTATGAGACATAAACACTTATAGCATTTGAGAGGAAAACATGCTGTTTCTATTCTTTACCTGCTGACTTTGCTGATGACCACCAGCTGATGCTGCACTTGTTTGCAGAGCAAAAGCATCTGTAGTATAAAATAAAAACAGCATTAATGTGAATTCACATTTACCAAATGTGTAATAGATCGATGTGTGAATGACTTTACTTACCGTCGCAACAAGCGCAAGATTTTTTCTTGAGCTTCTTGACTGAATAAGTGAGAAAGGCTATAACAATCAGGCTTATAACCAAAGCTGCACATAACAGACAGACAACTGTGTTGTTTTTCTGTGAATTCCACATGTTGAGTGCTGAAACAAAGCAAAAAATAAAAAAAGAGCAAAATATAAAAGTAAGCAATTAGTAGAAGTGGAATTAAGAGTAGATTATCATTTATGATGGCATGGTACATTAAGAACAGAGACTTGACCTTAATTAGGTTCATATGCAAAATTTCATTTTTATACATAAATATGCTTCAGTTACCTTCAGTGTTGAGTTTTGAATCGTTGGAAATGGAAAATGTGTCCTCACATGTGGCAGCAGCACAGAAACATGTCCCGGCATCAGACGAGCTGACGTTCTTGAAGAAGCTGTAGACACATTTCTTCTGCGAGAGTCCGTCAGGGTTCTTTTCATGTTCTGCGACGCGGTTTCCATCAGTATAATTAAAACTTGGGTGACACTGATGTGATCCGGCTCTGAAACAGCACACACTGTGTCCTCCTGGACAGGTTTTGTTCTCGGAGTCGGAGAGGACTGAACACTGCAGAGACAACGAGGCTCCTGGACGGACTGGATCAGACGGAGGGACTGCAGTGGTATCTGGCCCTGAAATCAATTTAAAACGTCAAGGATTTTTAAAAAACATATGCCAATATCAAACAAAGCTGTAATGAAAGTAGGGTTTGTATTTACCTTTAACTCTGAGGTCTATTCCTTTCAGAAACGTGAAGTTGTTCTTGTATTTTTTCATGCAGAAGTAAACTGCAGCATCACTGAGCTTTGCTTCTTTAATAAGCAGAACAAAGAATCCAGGCTCTTCGGTGGCTGTGATGCGAGGATCCGTCTCAAAGCTAAATGTTTTTCCTAAGACTTTAGGCAAGTCTCCAGAAACAAGCCTGAACCAAAACAAGCTTCCTGAAGACTCACGGGCACATTTCAGTGCCACATCATCTCCAACACCAACAGTCTGTGTGTCAAAGATCTGATCAAGCTCACATCCTGGAAAAGACATTTTATATTAAAAACAGAGAAATAATAATGTAGCTCTCTACTAAACAACTGTAAAAACACAACAATGGATCAAATATATATCTGGAGTAAATCTGACATCTAGAAATATACTTACGCCCGACGCTGAGCATCAGCAGTAAATAAAATATGATCTTCATTTTCTGGTTATTCCGCCCGTTACTGCTGTAATTTATGAAACGATTCACCGTAATGTAATCATATGAAGTGGGAGGGAAATGTTTCAGAGCGATCTGATTGGCCTCTCACTATGTTCAACCACAGTGGAAATAAAATCAAGCATCTTTCCAACCAAAACACATGAAACAGCACCAACTACACGCTTCTGCTTCATGGTGGGTTTCTATAACTGACACTGAGAGAAAACACAACAGGTGCTTCTCTCATCTTGATTTAGTACCTTAAACTTAGACTTCATCCTTCGTCATTTATTTTTAAGTGGGCGGTAACGCTGTACATAGAATAGGAAAGCCCCTTTAGAGTCTAGACAAGAATGGTGGTGGTGATGAGAAAAATGTCAGAAGGTCACTAGATATAACAAACTGAAGGTGAAGGTGTTTTTTGCCTAAAATCACAGCTGACAGAGGCAGAGAGGAGATTTTAAGTTTGACAGCAATGACATGACTGACTGATGGAGATCCTCAATATTAGTTGATTTATCTAAAAGAATACATGCGAATAATGAGCAGATTAAGAAGCAGGATGTGTGTGTGAGAGTAATATGAAGCATAAAGAAAGACTTACTCACAAAACCAAAAAGCACAATATGACACAATCTTTTTTATGTTGTATATCTCATTTATTAGCGGAGGGGAACTTCAACAGCTCCACATCTTACTGTCTTTTTGCCATTTTTAAAATTCTTTTTTGGCTTTAGGCATTGACCGCCCTGTTTCCATCAATAAAATTTCTCTGCACATTTTTTACTTGAATTGGTTTTTGTCTTTATATATATATAAAAAAGTTAATGTGCTAAACAAGAGATGGAAACACTTTTTGTGAAAAAGTTCTGACGGGCGAATATTTAACACAATGTTTCCACTCTGACATGAAGGAACAATTATAAGTCGCCCAATTGAATCCAATTCCTGAAGACATGTTTTCTCTTGTCGACGGCCAAATAGCAATACTCTTTTGTATTATTTTTTCTCTCTTGCTCAATCTCAACTTCTTCTACTGTTTACTGATGGATTAGCCTATAGCAACACATTACACTGCCATCTTCTGACCAAAGTAAGTCTGTGCATCTTAGTTTATTCACTCTAAATCAGTAATCAGTAATTCACATTTTCTTTAATGCAACATTTCAATATTTCAATAAGACTCAGTCCTTGTGGTAGGCGCTCTACCAGTGAGCAACCAGGGCGCCCCCCAAAATATTGATCATGCTTTAAACAGGAACTCGATTGATCAGCTTGATTGGCTTACATTTAAAAATGTGTCCAGGTATTTGTGTGACAGTAACACAGAAAGGGGCAGTCTTACTGTGAATATAATGGGAACCCAGATGTTCTGATGAAGCAGTTTACCTCCAAGCAGCAACTTCTGGGGTTGAAGAATTAAGCAGAACTGAACTGAACAGAACTGACATGCTGGTCCTCCCTGCTAAACCCACAATACACCACAACATCAACATCAAGATTGACTCCCTGTGTCTTTCACCCACCAGGTGGTGAGAAACTTAGGGCTGATGATTGATGACCAACTGATCTTTTCCAGTCATGTCGCCTCAGTTACCCGGTCATGCCGCTTTGCACTTTACAACATCAGAAAAATCAGACCTTACCTAACTCAACATGCCACTCAACTCCTGACACAAGCTGTCGTCATCTCAGAACTTGACTACTGTAAACCTCCTGACAGGCTGCCAGCCTGCTCAGTAAAACCGCTTCAGATGGTCCAGAACGTGGTGCTCCTGGTCTACAACCAGCCAAGAAGGTCACATTTCCCATCGCTGCTCATTGAGCTCCACTGGCTACCTGTTATAGCATCAGATTCAAATCTCTACTGCTGACTCTTTATATAACTCCTCCATTTACATTACATTAAGGCTTAAAGTTATGCATAATTAGAGGTTAGGCCTATTTGATTGACAGGTGGGTGGTGTCACAGGTGGCGTGTTTCAGCAACCGGCGTGTTTCAACTCACCGGAGCTCCACCTCCACCACACTGAGCACAACAGCTCTACAGAAACCTCGGGGTGGAGTCACAGAGACGATGACCAAGCTCTTTCAAAGAAACTCAAACGAATTTAAATAAAAGGAAGCAGTGGACACCCACAGATAACAACAACACCTGAAGCTGTCATGTTGTTTATGACACCACAAACTCAAAGAATTACAGAAACAGAGTGGGGGGTTTCTAGCAAAACGCTTTTAGAGACTGACAAAAATAGATCGACAACTGACGGAAAAAACTGCAGTGACATTTGTCAGACCGCTGCACTGTGGTTTGTGGCCTTTATCGGGGTCAGTGAATTGTTACCACAAGCCCAAAGACATTGGTTTAAAGTTCTTCTTAATACAATAGAAAGTTTTAAAATAACCCTACAGTTAAATCAATGCCCTGTCCAACCCCTGCACACATCACACACAAGTTAGATATACAGAAGGGTGGAGACAGGAAACAACTGTGACACGTAGTTCAAAAGAAAACAGCCCTGCAGTGAAGACTATTACGTACTGAGTCCTGCTTTGTAGCATACGCAGACGCAGACGCATACAAAAATGCATTCACAGTCACTGATGGATGGAAACTTAAGCATTGTTGTGGTTTGGCTTCAACCTAAGGCGGCATTATAAAGGGGCTTTTTTATTTATTTTTTACTTCTCTCACTCTGTTTCAGCTCCAGGAAGTTGGGCTTGACTGCTGTTTTAACACAGTGTAACATCACATTCATGACTCTAATATCACAGCAGTTAAAGAGTAGAGTCACGCCTTGTCGTTTTTTAAATGCATTTTTCTGCTGTTTGGTGCTTTTCATTGGAAGTCGTGTTCGGAGGTGGTGCTTGTGAAGCACAGAGCTGAAGTTTGCCAGATAACTGACAAAAAGGTTTGACAGTCTTTTCATCACATGGCACAGTGACGTACGTTATGTTCCAATAAAATAAAAACATGAATCAATGTGCGTCTGAGGTGTTTTAAGACTGCAAATGCATCTAGTCGTTGCACGATGCATCTTTTAAAACAACAGATATTTTTGTAGTTTTAGCTCTCCCCTCACTGAACATCCTGTTGAATAGTCTGTTCTGACTAAACAGCCTTGTTGGTTGGTCAAAGGGAGGAGAATCAGCCCACCACAGCACATGTCAGTCAGTGGAGCTGTTGCATGTGGCTTTACTTGTTCTCACGACAGACAGGCAGAAGATCTTTACAGAGTGCCGTGAGACCACAAAAACAGAGCAGCCATTATCCCCTGACAGATTTTTATACTTTTGAAACATGTTTTTTTGAAGGATGTTGTGGTGTGCAGCACACCGACATACAGAAAAACTAGTGGAAAGTGGCTGTCCTCGAAACGTTTAAGACATTAGCTTAATTACCCAAAGGTAACCGTTTTCTGTCAACATGGAAGTTTATTTTGCAAAGTCACGATGGGAAAGTGACACACTGTCAGACTTATAAATTGCTATTTGCATAGGTTAAAGGTCAAATTAGTGACATTTTGTGTATTTGAAGAATAAATGAAGCTCTAGTCACACACAAACCAAGTAAGCACACACACATTTTGGAAACAAGTCACATACAAATTATGTCACTAAACTACAGATAATCATCATCAAATCGTTATTTTATCTCAAGTCGATAACAGCTGTTTTTTGTTTTTGTTTGAACGTTTTGGTTTTTGGCCTTACACTAGTTGAACCCTGTGTTCAAATTCTAATTTCAGAGTAGTCCATATGTTAGTTTTTCCAGGAGCAAATGTGAGAAACATGTTTGCACTGCAGAGTCTTCACAGCAGCAAAAATCCATGCATTTTAATTGTAGCACTAAGAGATCAGCATGAGTGACACATTAAGCAATATGAAATAATTCTACCATTTAAGCCTCCGGGGTTATTGCTTTAAAAGTGATTTATTTGTTTTATTTTGTTAAAAACAAAGTACTTTACCATACAAGATGCATCATCAAGTAAGTGCAACTAAAAGTATTTTCAAAATAAACAAATCATGACTTAACAATTAAAATGAAACACAACCACAGATCGTCATAAAACAGAAAGAGAAAACACTTTGAAAAACCTGAAAATGGTGCTCTAACATTGCTCTAACATCTAAAATTGCAATGATAAGAAAAGTTAACTTGAATGTCCACATAACTTAAGATAACTTAAAAATGCATTTCAATAAAAGAGACAGAAAGGAAACCTCCCTAAAAAAGAAAGAAATAAGCCAACCAGTGATTGGACAAAGCATAATGTCAAAATGATAAAATAAAATGTTTGAAGGTTATCAACCATACAAAGACGAAATTTGATTTGAAATGTATGTAAAGGCAGCATTATTACAACAGGTGCAGCAGTAAAACATTCAAAGCATTTATTAGCAAATCCAGTAGATTGTTAATCTGTCACCCTGACATCAGTGTAGACGGTCTCTCCCTCTGCTGTTTTTGCTTTCCTTCTCTCTGCTCGGACAGTTTTCTTCTTGCTGAAGGTTGGTGCAGAATAAACCAACGAGTCCTCATGTCTCTAAAGGAAATACATGGAACAATATTATGCAAATTTGTATCTTTCTTTATAAAGATTTAATTAACAAAATCTCTTTAAATCAAGGAGATAATAAACAACTCAACACCAGTTCAACTTATTTTCCCTGGCTTGCACAAAAAACATGATTTAGGAAAATAAATGAATAAGATATTTGTTTTTGAAAATGCACTGTTCATATGTAGGAAGAAAAGCTTGCAAGAATCTTTTCTTTTTACCTGCTGACTGTGTTGATCACAGCTGGCTGTTGCAGAGTTTGTTTGCAGACCAAAAGCATCTGGATTATAAATAAAAACAAAAAGATTATGTTCTGTAGGTTAATTACACAAATTGTCATTCTAAATGTTGGTTACTAGCTATTGCAAAAACTGTATGAGAAACGTATTTTACTATTGCAACACTCACAAGTTTTGTTCTTGATGGAATAAATCAGTGCTGCGATAACAATCAGACTTATAGCCAACGCTGCACATAACAGAATCAGAGCTGTTCTGGTTTGCTGCAGTTCCCACATGTTGAGTGCTGAAACAATACCAGGAACAAATCATTAAAGCTATTAATGTATTACTGACAAATGTTTTCTAATACTTGATAGTTTCTACCAGACTCAAAATTAAAATTGAATCATTCTGCACTCACCTTCAATGTCCAGTTTTGTCCCGTTTCCAAATAATATCTGTCCACATGTGGCCACAGCACAGTAATAAGTCCCAGCGTCAGAGGAGCTGACGTTCTTAGAGAAGCTGTAGACACATTTCTGTGGAGAGTGAGCTTCAGGGCTCCTCTCACATCCATCACTGCTGTTTCCTGCATGAACTAAACTGGGAGTTTCATCTGATCTGGCTCTGAACCAGAACACACTGTGTCCTCCTGGACAGGTTTTATTCTCTGAGTCGGAGAGGACTGAACACTGCAGAGTCACTGAGTCTCCTGGAAGGACTGCATCAGAGTGAATGATATCAGGTTCTGTTCCTGGTGAGTAAAAAATAAACATGCTTTAACAAACATATTCTGCCCTCATTCTTCCCTATGAAGTATGGAAACTTGTGCTGTCTTTATATATGCATGAAGGAGAATTAAACTGTGTAAACTGTTGTTATAAATGGTGTTTACCTTCAATTCTCAGAAATGTTCCTTTCAGAAGTGTCATTTCAAAGCCGTTTACATTTATACAGTAGTAAACTCCAGTATCGCTTAGCTTAGCTTCATTAATATGCAGGATAAATGCTCCAGGTTCTTGTTTTGTTGTAATGCGAGGAGTCTCATTAACACCATCATAGTCAAATGAATATGTTCCTCCAAAGAATTCAGGGATGCTTCCAGAAACAAGTCGGATCCAAAACAAGGTTGCTCTGAGCTCAGATGTCTGCCGGGAACACGTCAAAGTCGCATCATCTCCAACACCAACAGACTTCGTCTCGAAGATCTGATTCTGTTTGCATCCTGAAAATATAAAACACTGATTAGTGATTAAAGACAAAAAGACAAACGTGTGCCCTGTTAATCCACTGTGAGAAGATGAAAATACTTAGATTTACTTACGGCCCAATGTGAGACTCAGCAGCAAATAAAACAAGATCAGCATTTTGTTGTTATTTCACTTCCACCTGCAGTCGAGGAGGGTCGTATTAGAAGACGAGTCGCCTTAATATAATCCTATAAAGTGGGAGGGAACATTTCAGAGCGATCTGATTGGCCTCTTATTATGTCGGTGTTTCACTGTTTGACCACAGTGGAAATAAAATCTACTCTTTCCAACCTGAGCACATGAAACAACATCAACAGCACACTTCTGTTTCATGTTTCATGGTGGGTTTCTAAAGCTGACACTGACAGTAAACACAACACATGATTTGTTTGTTAGGTGAACTATAGTAATCCAAACTTTCTGGTTATTTTTGCTTTGTACCTTCAGAATATATGGCAGGGCTGCAGATTATGACCATGATCTGAATAATTATTTTTTATCAATATTGAGATCACAATTATTTAAGAAGAAATATCATGCATTTATTGAAATTTCAATACAATTAAACTGAAAAACCTAAAATCCAACTTATAATAATAATAATTAAAAATATATATCATTGAAAAGATGAGTAATATATAATCAAAATAATAATAATAGATAATTTAATAAATATATGATTAAAAATATATAATACATAATTCAAGAAATAGTAATATATTATTATTTTTTTAAATTCTACGATACCCTGTCCTTTGACCCTCATGGTGGACAAGGAAAAACTACTAAAAAAAAATAAACAAAGTAAAATGGGCTTATCCAAGCCAAAATTGTAACTGAAATAAAATTTGATTAATCGGCAGCTGAAATATTTGGAAAGAGATAGCGGTTATTCACTAATATGGCTGACCTGTTTGTGATATTACCTGTTGGGAGTCATGAGTTAAGAACGCAATCCAGCACATTTTGTGTTGTACATCTTGTTTTTGTTCGCTGATGTACTACCATAACTATATTTGTAGCCTGATTTCCAGAAACCCTAAAAGATATAGTAAGTACAGTTGAGATAAAGAGGAAATGTATTTGTACATGTGGACAAACAGCCCTAAGAAGTTTCGCTTTCTTATTAAGAATATGTGAATATAAAAGTAAGTAAAAATAAGTAGAAATAGAACTGCAAACAAAGACACCGTGACGGGTAAAAAGATGATGCAGCTGTGCCACATATAAGATGCACCGTGAATGCACACGACAGTAGTTCCTACATTGGCACCAAACATAAACACTGGATGTAAATGATGCACTGCAGAGAAGTCCAGTTAATTCCTAGAGACTGGACTTACTGCTGTAAGTTCTGAGTCCAAACATTTACATTTAATGGCTGTATTCTATATGTAGAGTTGGGAGATAGATGAGATTTTATCAAAACATTAACAACTCCATCACATCAGTGCCACCCTGTGGTAAATGTAATGGACCTGCACTTATATAGCGCTTTTCTAGTCGATTTGCGACCACTCAAAGCGCTTTACACTACAGACTGACTCATTCACCCGTTCACACATTCATCCTGGTGGCAGAGGCTACCCTAAACGCTGCCTCCTGCCACCGTTGGGAATTCATTCACACACCGATGAACGCAGCATCGGGAGCAGTATCTTGCTCGGTGGGCAACCTGATCTACCAACTGAGCCACAGCCACCTCAGAGGACAAGAAGAAGAAAAGGTTTACAACACAACCCTTTCTGTTAACCATGTAAGTGGTCATCTTTAAGGGAATGTTTCATTTCCATTTCATTATAAATGCTTTGCATAGAATGCAATGAAGGCTCTGACCTCTCTGCCTATAGCTCTGCACAGGAGAAACCGGGGTGTAATTAACTGCCTTTTGTCTGCAAATCAAAATGTGTGTTACCACTTAATTAAACAGAGATTTAATTGCATGAAAGAAAAACATGTATCCAGCTATTTGCCACAGTGACAAAGACACAGGAGCCATCTTAAATATTGTGCAAGCCAGCCAATCAAAATGCTGCACATTCTGATGACCCGCCCACTCTGCCTGTCAATTACTTCAGCAGGAAGAGCTCAGCGTTCAGAGGAGGGCAGTTAAAGCATCTATCTGCTATACAAATGTCAGGAGATTCAGTTTCTGAGCTGCATATTTGTATCTAAAGGGCCACCATATGTACAGTGTTTGACACCAGCTGATAATATAAAACAGTCTAATACAACACCACAAACTCTGGCGTCAAGAAGAATTAAAATAGACAGACAACGTATCTATCTACAGGGCCAACACTGCAGGAAGGTTTGTCAGACCAGCACACTGTGGTTTGTGGCCTTCATCAAGGTCAATATATTGTTGACAACGATCCAAAACACTCTTTGCACTTTCACACATATAGAAACACACCACGACAAACAAATGATGCATGGAAACTTTAGCATTGTTGTGGTTGGGCTTGAAACTGAGGTGTTGATATAAAAGGGGCCTTTCTACCTTTCTCTCAGTCAGCTTTAGCCTCAGGGAGCTGGGCTACACTGCTGTTTGAAAAAGGCAAGAGGGAGAATTTAAAACAATTGACAGGAGTCGGTGAAGGGTTCAGGAGGGTTGGACACCCAGAAACACGTCTTTACTGTTTTTCATTGCACTTGTTTGGTGTTTTTAATTTAGCAGCAGTCTAAACTGTGATCTTAAGTTTGCCTGATTATCCACAAATAAGTATGAGAGCCTTACTAAAGTTAATGGGAAAAAAATATTAGTGAATTAATCAATAAATCTACATTAAAGTTAAAACCAACATCAACTAATAGAAATATTTTATATTTTACATCTGCAGATGAGTCGGCTGTAGGTGACTGTGGCTGCATCTTTTAAGAGTTTAGAGTTTCTATAAAATGTTTTAAATGTTAAGAGCCAAGAAAAAACCAACAACACCCATTTTAAGTAAATGTAGCCTGCAGAGACCTCATGTAGCTCTCCCCTCTCTGCACATCCTGTTGAATAGTCTGTTCTGAGTGAACAGCCTTGATGGTCACAGGGAGGAGGAACAGCCCACAGAGCAGCTCAGTCAGTGGAGCTGTTGCATGTGGCTTTACTTTCTCATGTTCTAATGACGGACATGTTGAAGGCCTTTACAAAGTGCTGCCTGACCAGAAAGACAGAGGGACTTATTCATTCATGTAGTCATCCCTTGACCATTATTTTGTACTGTCTAACTTTGAAAGGTTAAATATGTCTACAACCCTGCATGTGCACAGATAGACCTCAAAGGGGCTTGAGCTCCTGCCCTTTGGCCTCCCACAGAGAAAATACCCTTTTAAAGCAGTTTAAAAAAATAAATAGATACATTCCTGTTTGTGCACAGCCTGCCCTGCCAAACAGATATATTGATGGAGTCAAACTGTCATGTTGGGAGTATGTGCTCCCAGGTGATGCCCTCTGCGGGCAGCGAGCCTTTCTATGGTGAAGAACACATATGCATGAGAAATTGTATACATGCATGCATAGTTTCTCCACTTTTATGTGGACTTTAAGACCCTAAATGGTGAGATGTCTTTCTGATCAGAAGTGTTTTCAGTTAGTTTCAGTTTCCACCTCAGATAAAGAACAGCGCTGCCTCTTGTATGAAATTTATTTCATGCAGAGGCCAAAGTGTGTCACACCTCCATCAGACGTCTGAGGGGATATTACCGAATCAGCAGACAATAATTTCATGCACGGAAGATTATAGGACAGATTGTTTTTGTCGTTATGTAATATGATTTTACTTTAATTCAATTCAGATTTTTTTCTATAAATATAAGCCTCCAACTTTATTACCAACTTCTAAATGAACACAGATATTTGTAATGTGTTTCAAATGTGTTGAAAGAAATTAGCAGAACTCGTTATAAAATAATAAAAATGAATAAAAACAATCACAAGATTGGACAGGAGAGTAAATCATGTCTACATATGTGATTCCATTATATATTTTCATTTTAAATTGTCATCTAGTGCATGAAGTTTGTGTTGTGTTTTGTTTCCTTTACAAAAATAAACACAATTCCACCATAAATTGATGCAAAAAGGCACAAATTAGTGCATAGAAACTCATCTTAATGCAGAAATTTAAATTTTCAGTGTTTCAATAACAGTGTTGCACAACACAGTTTTTAAGGCAAATATTTATTTACATGTTTGGGGGTATTTTTATGAATGTATTACATATAGTAAATGATGACAGGAAATGAAGCAGGGAGACATAATGCTCCAAACAGACTTGAGCTCAGGCCACTCCTGCTATGTTCATCTGAACACCTGCATTAAAATATACAATCTGGAATCAATATACAATCAAACAACTGGACAAAACTTAATTCTAACATTAGAATACTATAATAGGTGCAGTACCACCTACTAGCCACATACTGTTTCACAAACTGTTTAGACTAACATTAACGTGATCATACAGTATCAACTGATGGTAAACAGACCTGTTGACTCACTAATCCAACCCAAAAGTTTTGACAGCAGCGTAGATCCTCTGTCTCTCTGATGCGTTTTTCTCCTTCGTTGCATCACATCCAGTTTTCATCACAGTGAAGACGACAGCAGAATAAAACTGTGCCTCCTCCTCTCTCTGAAAATATAAATGATACAACAAAGTTAAACTACTATGAGAATGATTATAACAAAGTCAATCTGACTGTGACTTTATTTCTTAGGGTTAAAAAAAAACATGATTTAAGAAAATAAATGAATAAGATATTTGTTTTTGAAAATGCACTGTTCATATGTAGGAAGAAAAGCTTGCAAGAATCTTTTCTTTTTACCTGCTGACTTTGTTGATCACAGCTGGCTGTTGCAGAGTTTGTTTGCAGACCAAAAGCATCTGGATTATAAATAAAAACAAAAAGATTATGTTCTGTAGGTTAATTACACAAATTGTCATTCTAAATGTTGGTTATTAGCTGTTGCAAAAACTGTATGAGAAACTTATTTTACTATTGCAACACTCACAAGTTTTGTTCTTGATGGAATAAATCAGTGCGGCGATAACAATCAGACTTATAGCCAACGCTGCACATAACAGAATCAGAGCTGTTCTGGTTTGCTGCAGTTCCCACATGTTGAGTGCTGAAACAATACCAGGAACAAATCATTAAAGCTATTAATGTATTAGTGACAAATGTTTTGTAATACTTGATAGTTTCTACCAGACTCAAAATTAAAATTGAATCATTCTGCACTCACCTTCAATGTCCAGTTTTGTCCCGTTTCCAAATAATATCTGTCCACATGTGGCCACAGCACAGTAATAAGTCCCAGCGTCAGAGGAGCTGACGTTCTTAGAGAAGCTGTAGACACATTTCTGTGGAGAGTGAGCTTCAGGGCTCCTCTCACATCCATCACTGCTGTTTCCTGCATGAACTAAACTGGGAGTTTCATCTGATCTGGCTCTGAACCAGAACACACTGTGTCCTCCTGGACAGGTTTTATTCTCTGAGTCGGAGAGGACTGAACACTGCAGAGTCACTGAGTCTCCTGGAAGGACTGCATCAGAGTGAATGATATCAGGTTCTGTTCCTGGTGAGTAAAAAATAAACATGCTTTAACAAACATATTCTGCCCTCATTCTGCCCTATGAAGTATGGAAACTTGTGCTGTCTTTATATATGCATGAAGGAGAATTAAACTGTGTAAACTGTTGTTATAAATGGTTTTTACCTTCAATTCTCAGAAATGTTCCTTTCAGAAGTGTCATTTCAAAGCCGTTTACATTTATACAGTAGTAAACTCCAGTATCGCTTAGCTTAGCTTCATTAATATGCAGGATAAATGTTCCAGGCTCTTGTTTTGTTGTAATGCGAGGAGTCTTATTAACACCATCATAGTCAAATGAATATGTTCCTCCAAAGAATTCAGGGATGGTTCCAGAAAGAAGTCGGATCCAAAACAAGGTTGCTCTGAGCTCAGATGTCTGCCGGGAACACGTCAAAGTCGCATCATCTCCAACACCAACAGACTTCGTCTCGAAGATCTGATTCTGTTTGCATCCTGAAAATATAAAACACTGATTAGTGATTAAAGACAAAAAGACAAACGTGTGCCCTGTTAATCCACTGTGAGAAGATGAAAATACTTAGATTCACTTACGGCCCAATGTGAGACTCAGCAGCAAATAAAACAAGATCAGCATTTTGTTGTTATTTCACTTCCACCTGCAGTCGAGGAGGGTCGTATTAGAAGACGAGTCGGCTTAATATAATCCTATAAAGTGGGAGGGAACATTTCAGAGCGATCTGATTGGCCTCTTATTATGTCGGTGTTTCACTGTTTGACCACAGTGGAAATAAAATCTACTCTTTCCAACCTGAGCACATGAAACAACATCAACAGCACACTTGTGTTTCATGTTTCATGGTGGGTTTCTAAAGCTGACACTGACAGTAAACACAACACATGATTTGTTTGTTAGGTGAACTATAGTAATCCAAACTTTCTGGTTATTTTTGCTTTGTACCTTCAGAATATATGGCAGGGCTGCGAGATTATGACCATGATCTGAATAATTACTTTTTATCAATATTGAGATCACAATTATTTAAGAAGAAATATCATGCATTTATTGAACTTTCAATACAATTCAACTGAAAATAAAAATAAAAAATAAAATATATACATATATTTATAAATAATCTAAAAGTTGAGTAATAATAAGTTAAGATAAGTTAAGAGTATAATTAAAATAATATCTAATTTGAAAATTAATATATAATAAAAATATCTAATATATTATTTTTTAAATAATAATATATCATTTAAAAAAAATTGTACGACATCCTGTCCTCATGGTGGACAAGGTAAAACTATTAAAAAAAATTGACAAAGGAAACCCTAAGAAATAGTAGGTACGGCTCAGATAAAGAGGAAATGTATTGGTACATGTAGACAGTCATCTCCAGGAAGTTTCTCTTTCTGATTAAGAATTTGTGAATATAAAAATGAGTCAAAAATAAATAGAAATAGAACTGCACACATATGCAGCTGTGCCACACATATTTAATTGACAGCTCAGAAACATGAATGTCTCATTTTGTTAAAATCCTGTTGCTCTGACTCGTCTCTCCTCGTGTCTCTTCCCTGCCTCCTCCATTGGCATCTCCTGTGGGAGGACTAAGCTGTTGGAAGAGGAGGCCAGAAAAGCTATCGAGGGTGTGCACACTGGGAAACAGGGAAGGCCCATAGTCACGATGCACCGTGAACGGCACACGACAGTAGTTCCTACATTGGCACCAAACATAAACACTGGATGTAAATGATGCACTGCAGAGAAGTCCAGTTAATTCCTAGAGACTGGACTTACTGCTATAAGTTCTGAGTCCAAACATTTACATTTAATGGCTGTATTCTATATGTAGAGTTGGGAGATAGATGAGATTTGATCAAAACACAACAGCATCAGTGCCACCCTGTGGTAAAAACCAGAGGACAAGAAGAAGAAAAGGTTTACAACACAACCCTTTCTGTTAACCATGTAAGTGGTCATCTTAAAGGGAACGTTTTATTTCCATTTCATTATAAATGCTTTGCATAGAATGCAATGAAGGCTCTGACCTCTCTGCCTATATCTCTGCACAGGAGAAACTGGGGTGTAATTAACTGCTTTTTGTCTGCAAATCAAAATGTGTATTACCACTTGGTTAAACAGAGATTTCATTGCATGAAAGAAAAACATGTATCCAGCTATTTGCCACAGTGACAAAGACACAGGAGCCATCTTAAATATTGTGCAAGCCAGCCAATCAAAATGCTGCACATTCTGATGACCCGCCCACTCTGCCTGTCAATTACTTCAGCAGGAAGAGCTCAGCGTTCAGAGGAGGGCAGTTAAAGCATCTATCTGCTATACAAATGTCAGGAGATTCAGTTTCTGAGCTGCATATTTGTATCTAAAGGGCCACCATATGTACAGTGTTTGACACCAGCTGATAATATAATACAGTCTAATACAACACCACAAACTCTGGCATCAAGAAGAATTAAAATAGACAGACAACGTATCTATCTACAGGGCCAACACTGCAGGAAGGTTTGTCAGACCAGCACACTGTGGTTTGTGGCCTTCATCAGGGTCAATATATTGTTGACAACGAGCCAAAACACTCTTTGCACTTTCACACATATAGAAACACACCACGACAAACAAATGATGCATGGAAACTTTAGCATTGTTGTGGTTGGGCTTGAAGCTGAGGTGTTGATATAAAAGGGGCCTTTCTACCTTTCTCTCACTCAGCTTTAGCCTCAGGGTGGGCTACACTGCTGTTTGAAAAAGGCAAGAGGGAGAATTTAAAACAATTGACAGGAGTCGGTGAAGGGTTCAGGAGGGTTGGACACCCAGAAACACGTCTTTACTGTTTTTCATTGCACATGTCTGCAGTTTGGTGCTTTTAATTTAGCAGCAGTCTAAACTGTGATCTTAAGCTTGCCTGATTATCCACAATTAGCTGTGAGAGCCTTGCTAAAGTCGCTTGGCACAGTGATTAATGTTGAATGAATCAATACATTTATATCAAAATTAAAACAAGAGATAAACAAATTGTACAAAATTGTATATTTTACAAGTTTACACACGTTTATGCATATGCGGTTGCAACTGAACATTGAATTCAAAGATATTATTTATTCTTCAGACGAACTGAATAAAAAGCAAGAAAAATGATAATTTAATCTAAATTTAGCCTGCTGAAGCCTCTTCTCTCCCCTCACTGCACATTCTGTTGAATAGTCAGGTCTGTTCTGAGTAATCAGCCTTGATGGTTGGTCAAACAGCCCACCACAGTGCATCATCAGTCAGTGTAGCTGTTGCATGTGGCTTTCCTTGTTCTCACAGCAAACAGACAGAAGATATTTACAGAGTCCTTTGAGATCTGAGGGGTTCATCCATTTGAGTAGTCATCCTCTGACAATTTTTTTAAGCAGATTTTTTTTTCCAATCACAATTGCGTCCACAACATAAAACTCTCTGCATGTATTTTTGTAAGCTGCTTTGTTGTAGAGTTGAGGTGGACAGAAAACCACTGACTGTGTGTCTGTCTTACTATGCAAAATGCAAAAATGTGGAAAGAAACTAAAGGTGATGAAACCCTTGTGGATAAAAAGAGATGGAACTATCAATTGCTGGAACAGGCCTGTCCTTTTGTTTTGGTTTAACAAGCAAACAAATAAAATCACTAAAGAGTGCTTGCCGGACTAAATATGTAAGATGGATGGACAGAAACATGCTCATGAATTAAACACATTACTGAGATTCATTTTTTAAAAAGTCTATGCAATGCAATAGACTTTGCAATGGTAGGGTACTTGCTTTCGTCTCTGTGTAAAAAATAAATTAAAATCACCTTTACTAGTATATAGTTAATGTTGTTATGAGTTGGTAAAAGGAAAATGCTCCATCTCAACCACAATTTGAACATTCACAAGAGCTGTCTTTTCTCACATATGTTTACTGGTGAGTTCTTCACATCTCTTTTCTGTGTGGTTGTAGCCACATTTCCTTTCATCTTTACCCAAACCACCTGTCCCTCAGACCTGCAGGCTACCACCTACGTTGCAGCCAACCTTATTTCAGAAGTCCTTCTTTCTTCCTCTTTGTTTTGATTTGGACATCGAGACAAAGATCTAGCCTTTTAATCTTGCTCCAGGATGAGTTGAGTCCATCTTAGCACAACACAGGAAGCACATTGCCAACAATGGAAAATAGTTTACCGGTAGAAACCAGCAGAAGATGTGAACCGTGTCACATATCTTTAGTGTGAATAACGCCTGGTGTTTATTCTACAGTACCGTCTAATGTGAGGATGACAACAGGAGCACCGAGGGCTTGTCATCATCTTGGACATGACAGGTCATCTGTGGATCAATCAAATAATCTGGTAATTACTCATCGATGTGTCGTCCTATGTGGCTGTGTGATAAATATTCTGTCTACTCTTAATAAAAATACACACATATTATTAATAGGGCCGGGACTCGATAAAAAAAAAAAATCTAATTAATTAGAGGCTTTGTAAGCAATTAATCAAAATTAATCGCATGTTAATCGCATATAAATATTTGACCTGAGAACAGTAAGTAATTTTTTTCACATGGATTTTTAGTATACCATTGAATAATGACTGAATACATAAGCTTAAGCAACAAAAAAATTGTTTTTTTTTTCAAGTCCAACAGACCACTGCGATTTTAGCCATTAAGTGTAGCAATAGCATATTTATAAATATAGTACATTTCATAAATCAAGGTAGCCTATAGGTAGGTAGACCTTCTGTAAACTAGAATACTTTGGTTTTTGAAGTAAAACACAATCCACGCTAGCTAGCACGCTAGCCGCTAGCTGCTATATGTTTAGCATTGAGGTGATACTTGAGGCTGGATGTGCTGCTATGGTGATATGTGAATTCCTTGTTGCATAGCAACACCACCATGCTCTTATGGACGCTTCCATCCGTTGGTTTTTAGTAACTAAATGTCCCATCATCCACGGGGCCAACCAAAGGTCTCATCAGCTTCTTCCTTCATGTTCACTGTGGTTTGTTGTTGTCTCAACTCATCAACGCTAGTTGGTGCTTCACACAGCCCTTCTCATCAGTGGAAGCTGAGGTTCACCTGAGAGAAATTATTCAATTTAGGAGACATTTTCAGTAAAAAAAAAAAATATATAAAAAAAATTTAAATGTAGAAAATGTGCTTGACAGATTTTGACAACTAGTTCAACATTTTTGTATGTAATGACTCAAGCAATGAAATGAGGAATATTAGTTTCATATGGAATGACTATCCAGCATTCACTAGTTAATTTTGACTGACATGACATAAACAATGATCATATTATAAAACAGTAGAGAGTTGTATGAAAGCATTGATGAAATAAAAGTATTTGTATTTGTAATTTGTTGTAAGAAATGAGAAACTGCTACTATGATGAGCACAAATGACTGAATGTTGTGGAGGTTGAACTAACTGTTGTGTTAATGTTAACAGTGATGTGAGAAATGCACCAAAGCCACTGAGAAAAACTGTATTTAGCTGATGTTTATTGTTATAAACTGGGTGGACAAAAATCTCCGACATCTGATCACACCAAAGTCAGGGATCAAATCTGTTGATTTGAAGATTCATTCATAACATGATTTTCTTGACTCTGACATTAAGAAACTTGTTGATTGTGACTTGGAGTTGCTGTGTTACTGTGTCCGAGGTGTCGGAGGGTTATGTGGATGACTGCAGGAACACAGATAATGCCTGGGTGGAAACCACCGCCCTTAACATTCACCTGGACAGAACGAGCCAGTCCATGGTGGACATCGACAGGATGGTGAGAACATTATTAATATCTTATTAAATAGAATATATTAAATAAAATAGAATAGCATGTAATAGAATAGAATAGCATATAATAGAATAGAACACAACAGATCAGAATAGAACACAACTGAAGGGAAGGAACTATAATATAATATAATATCTTTCTTGTCATTGTACATTGTCATTATACAATAAATATAAAAGAGCTTTCTAAAATATCGTAAATACCAGAAGACATTACACCACACTTACCGGACATCTACAATCACATTCTTACCCTAACCCTGGCATAAAAATCTTTAATGTGTAGGGACCCTTTAATGTCCTTGCAACTGTTCTCACTCGCTGTGTTGGTCAAAAATTTTGACCTGAGCAGGTTAAGAGCACTGAGGTTACAACTCTGCTCAGCTCATGTCTGAGGTTGTTAAGGATGTTTCTTAAGTTCTTCTATGTTTCTGATCTGGATTTAGTCTGGAAGAAATCCTTTCACTGCACTTAAATCCTGATTACTGAGTTTACAGGACGAGGTTTCCAGCTTTAAGTTACTGTCTGTTCTTTCCATATATATTTGTTTCTTCATTTCACTGCAGCCATTTATAAACAGAAATACACTATATAGCATGAGAAGATCAGGATGTTTTGTTTGCATGCTACACTGCAAAACTTTTCAACTTGATTTTTACTGCGTGTTTGAAGTGGGTCTTTAGTTTCTGGTGGTTGAGAGCAGAGAAAGTGTTTGTTTCTGCATGTTAGCTGATGTTTTAATTGTTTAAAGGACTTTTATTGTGACGTGTCGGAGCATGTTTCCTCTAAGTGGTTTCTAGGAAAAGAAAACGATGCATGAATGTATACGTGCCTCCACGTGCCTCACAAATACAGGAAATCATGTAAAACAATGTAAAGATATTTAAATAACACTTGTGATATAAAGAATAGTACGTGAACTGTATACTGTTTTAAAAAGAATGTCTTCTTGGACAGCGTGCCGCCATGTTGGAAGAATTTCACATTTGATATTTTAACTCTTTGGTAACTTGAACTGCACAAGTTAAAGGGATGAGTTTCTTAAGGGCATTTTATCATAAGTTACAAATTTCTTCAAAATAGTTTTGGTAACTTTACGTCAGAGATTTAAAAACTCTTCTTCTGTCAAGTTTAAAATGTGTAGAAAACTCTTAAGTAATAGCTGAAGATGTTTTTTCTCCCAAACTCCATACGGAACTCTAGTATGTTTTCAACTGGACTCAGTACCATCCTTTGGGTTGTAAGGGGCCCAATGAGAACAATTTCTTTACTGTATCTGTCAGAATAAACGGAGATCCCCTCCAAAAAGATATCTGGTCTAAGCCTCATCAAATCACACAACGCAGAGTAGCCTCCACCGGATACATAAATAAATTTTTGATTCATATTCAACTAGGTTTATTTTTATGCATCCAAAAGGAAAAAAAAAGTATTTCACCATGTCAGCTTTTGGTGGGTGTGACCGGCTGCTGTTATTTATCTGTACTGCTTTTAGACCAGAGCTGGTGCCCAAAGAACCGGCTCCAGCCCAAAAAAAAAAGAGTACATGCTGCTTCAAAACCCTAACCCTAACCCTAGCTGAACCTTACCCTAACCCTAGCTGAACATAACACTAACCCTAGCTGAACCTAACCCTAACCCTAGCTGAACATAACACTAACCCTAGCCAAAAGAACCCAAAGAACCGGCTTCAGCCCACAAAAGTTTTGAAGCAGCATGAATTATCTTTGGCTCAAAGAGAGTTCATGCTGCTTCAAAACCCTAACCCTAACCCTAACCCTAACTGAACCTAACCCTATCCTTAACCCCTCCAGGAGGCGCTATAGCTCCCTGCGCTCCAGAACCAACAGGTTCAGGAACAGCTTTTTCCCCTCAGCCGTCACCCTCTTGAACTCTACACAGAGGTGACCCACCTACTGTTCTGTAATCTGCCCACATTCATGACTATTTTTGACTATTTATTACCATCCATTCATCTACCTGCACTGCTGATTTACTGTACATTCTTTACTGTATATATTTCTAGAACATATTCATTCACTGTATATATCCTATAGTATATTCAATTCATACCTGCACTATATTTATACACTGGATATATACACTTAGGGTTAGGGTTAAGTCTTTAATACATTTTTGATTCATATTCAACTAGGTTTATTTTTATGCATCCAAAAGGGAAAAAAACTATTTCACCATGTCAGCTCTTGGTGGGTGTGACCGGCTGCTGTTATTTACCTGTACTCCTTTTGGACCAGAGCCGGTGCCCAAAGAACCCAAAGAACCCAAAGAACTGGCTCCAGCATGAACTCTATACCCAGTCTCCTGTATCATGTCAGTGGCCTTATTTTTATGTCTCTAAATTAACTAGTAATTTAAGTAATTAATGACACCTTTATCTAAAGTGAAAACATTTGTAATTATTTCACTATTTATTCAGTTATTTCACTATATAATCAGTTATTTCATGGACCTGTGTTGCAGTGCGTCATGAATTTATTTCATCGGTCAAAGTCACCCATCAAAGTCAGTGGGCGGGACTAACGCTGATCTGGTCTGAAGCGGCAACAAGGAGCAAGTTAGATTGACCGTCACGGTAAAATGTCCGTCAGTATGTTAACAGGCTGGCTTTCTGTAGCCGCTACCCGCTAGCTTTCTGTAGCCGCTAGATGTCTGTAGGCTCTTGTTGTTAGCCGCTAGCTTTCTGTAGCCTCTAGATGTCTGTAGCCGCTAGTCGTTAGCCGCTAGCTTTCTGTAGCAGCTAGCAGCTAATTGACTGTAACCTTCACCTGTCGGAGTCTCACCTGCAGACATCGGACTAATAACACCTCCTGCTGTCGGACTAATAACACCTCCTTTTGGACTAATAACACCTCCTGCTGTCGGACTAATAATACCTCCTGCTGTGTGCTGAGCTGTACCACTGACTCACAAGAGGCCCAACAGGCTCCAGTTATTGGTGAGTTTAATTCTAGTTTTATGTCATTATATATATTATCAGTTATTAGTGTTCTCAGTAGTTTGTTGTCTGACGTTATTAGCAGCTAATGCTGCCTTCGATGCTAACGGGAGCAAATGAAAGAAGATATAATTAAATGTAAATATTAGTTATTATCTGATGATTGAACTGATAAGTAATAGAGAAATGTCATAATTCATTGTGACAAAACATTTAATCAGAAACTGTTTGTGTTTGTAAAATAAAGCTTAACCGTTTTAGTTAGATACAATTATTATTCTTATTTAATGTCATGATGACTAAACTCACCATTTGACCAGTTAACTATAAACTCAGCCACAATTTAAAGTGTTGAACTGTGCGTGATTATAATGTCTGTGTAATTAAAGATTATCACATTTGGTTCATAAATAATGTAGTGAGTTGTAATTATCAGTTTATAAACAACTATAAATATCACAATAACTAGGATTGAAGTACTCATTAATTTAACCAGTCTGATATTCAGTCTTGATATTGCATTTGTTACATATTTCTTTCGTATAATTATTTTATTTATTTTATTGAGTTGAAAGATTGCAATGCCCATTTAGAGGTGAATTGTGCCCTCTGCTGGTCAAAGTCTGTATTCCACAGACAGAGTTAGAAGTGATTTCCACCTTTAATGCTTCTCAGAGAGATTTTACTGAGTGAATTCTGCTCCCTTCTGGTTTAGTTTATATTCAGAGTTCAGTCCCCTTGAGGTTTTAGTGTTAGATTGTTCATTTATGGTACAATTGTGGTTTTAAATAATTTATTCAAGGTGAAAGCAGATCTTTGTGCATTTTTTCTCAGCCAAGTTCAGACACATTTACCATATTTCAATAATGAATTAATGTATTTATAAATGTATACTTACTTTTTCCAGAAACGTGATTTTACATTGTATTGTTGAATTTAATTTATAATTTTTACTTAGCTTTTATAGACAAAGTTTCTTAAATTTTATTCATGAATAGAAATTATTTTTATATTAATATATTTATTTTTGACCATTTACAGAGACCTTATTTTACATTGTATTACTGAATTGCATTTGCTCTTCCTGTTTACTCAGATTAAATCTGATGTTGACACCGTTAGCTGGCCAAGTAAACCTGAAGGAAGGATGGACTCAGTGTGTCTCTGTGTTTCATACACTACAGAACCTTTCTTAACTCCTATTTTCTTCTTTTTCATTCCAGATGGGCGGATTGATTTCAATGTACTTCCCAGCACTTCACTCCAAACGGTAAGATTTGTTTTGGTTATTTTATCTTTCTTCTTGGGAGGATTGGGACACACACACACACACACACACACACACACACACACACACAGATAGACACAGACACATATTGAAATCATGCAATTTGTTTTTATTTATTTATTTATTTGACAAATAATCACATCTGTAACATTTAAAAGAAAGACACTTCTTTTACATTTAGAAATGAATCATATCACATTTGTACTAATAAACAAATGTTCATTTTTTAACAAGTCATCACATCTGTAACAGTTATTAAACAATATTTGAGTTTAAATTTCCATGTCATTTCACTGAAAACATCTCTTTTCTTTAAAGTTGTTGCAGTGTTGTTGAAGTTGTTGCTGTGTGTTTTAACTTGTTGCAGTGTGTTTTTAAGTTGTTGCAGTGTGGTTTTAGGTTGTTGTCGTGTTGTTTTAGTTAGGTTAGGGTTAGGGTTAGGGTTAGGGTTAGGGTTAGGTTAGGGTTAGGGTTAGGGTTAGGGTTAGGGTTAGGGTTAGGTTAGGTTATAGGGATAAATACGTCCTTTGAGGGGCCCCTCAAGAATGTTTTTGCCAATAACTCCGGATAGGAATGTCCTATCATCATGGAACCAAGTTCCTTGGATTCCTTGGCCCCAGACCTTTCCAATGGTGTGTCGTTTGACCCCGTGGAACCTTGGGAAATTTTCGAAATCTTAGTTTGAAACTTTAAAATGGCCATATCTCCGGAACGGTAAGTCGTAGAGACTTGAATTCAACTCTGGCGTGTTCAGCGACCCCAAATTAGGTCTGACGCGACCGACTTTCAAGTCTCTAGCACCTTCGGTTCCGGAGATATTGGCCAAAAACGGAATTTGGAAATTTCCGTTTTCTGAAAAATTCTAACTTTTGATAGGAAGGGTTAGGGTTAGGGTTAGGGTTAGGGTTAGGGTTCAGTTAGGGTTAGGGTTAGGGTTAGGGTTAGGGTTAGGGTTAGGTTATAGGGATAAATACGTCCTTTGAGGGGCCCCTCAAGAATGTTTTTGCCAATAACTCCGGTTAGGGTTAGGGTTAGGGTTAGGGTTAGGGTTAGGGTTAGGTTATAGGGATAAATACGTCCTTTGAGGGGCCCCTCAAGAATGTTTTTGCCAATAACTCCGGATAGGAATGTCCTATCATCATGGAACCAAGTTCCTTGGATTCCTTGGCCCCAGACCTTTCCAATGGTGTGTCGTTTGACCCCGTGGAACCTTGGGAAATTTTCGAAATCTTAGTTTGAAACTTTAAAATGGCCATATCTCCGGAACGGTAAGTCGTAGAGACTTGAATTCAACTCTGGCGTGTTCAGCGACCCCAAATTAGGTCTGACGCGACCGACTTTCAAGTCTCTAGCACCTTCGGTTCCGGAGATATTGGCCAAAAACGGAATTTGGAAATTTCCGTTTTCTGAAAAATTCTAACTTTTGATAGGAAGGGTTAGGGTTAGGGTTAGGGTTAGGGTTAGGGTTCAGTTAGGGTTAGGGTTAGGGTTAGGGTTAGGGTTAGGGTTAGGGTTAGGTTATAGGGATAAATACGTCCTTTGAGGGGCCCCTCAAGAATGTTTTTGCCAATAACTCCGGTTAGGGTTAGGGTTAGGGTTAGGGTTAGGGTTAGGTTAGGGTTAGGGTTAGGGTTAGGTTATAGGGATAAATACGTCCTTTGAGGGGCCCCTCAAGAATGTTTTTGCCAATAACTCCGGATAGGAATGTCCTATCATCATGGAACCAAGTTCCTTGGATTCCTTGGCCCCAGACCTTTCCAATGGTGTGTCGTTTGACCCCGTGGAACCTTGGGAAATTTTCGAAATCTTAGTTTGAAACTTTAAAATGGCCATATCTCCGGAACGGTAAGTCGTAGAGACTTGAATTCAACTCTGGCGTGTTCAGCGACCCCAAATTAGGTCTGACGCGACCGACTTTCAAGTCTCTAGCACCTTCGGTTCCGGAGATATTGGCCAAAAACGGAATTTGGAAATTTCCGTTTTCTGAAAAATTCTAACTTTTGATAGGAAGGGTTAGGGTTAGGGTTAGGGTTAGGGTTAGGGTTCAGTTAGGGTTAGGGTTAGGGTTAGGGTTAGGGTTAGGGTTAGGTTATAGGGATAAATACGTCCTTTGAGGGGCCCCTCAAGAATGTTTTTGCCAATAACTCCGGTTAGGGTTAGGGTTAGGGTTAGGGTTAGGGTTAGGGTTAGGTTAGGGTTAGGGTTAGGGTTAGGGTTAGGTTATAGGGATAAATACGTCCTTTGAGGGGCCCCTCAAGAATGTTTTTGCCAATAACTCCGGATAGGAATGTCCTATCATCATGGAACCAAGTTCCTTGGATTCCTTGGCCCCAGACCTTTCCAATGGTGTGTCGTTTGACCCCGTGGAACCTTGGGAAATTTTCGAAATCTTAGTTTGAAACTTTAAAATGGCCATATCTCCGGAACGGTAAGTCGTAGAGACTTGAATTCAACTCTGGCGTGTTCAGCGACCCCAAATTAGGTCTGACGCGACCGACTTTCAAGTCTCTAGCACCTTCGGTTCCGGAGATATTGGCCAAAAACGGAATTTGGAAATTTCCGTTTTCTGAAAAATTCTAACTTTTGATAGGAAGGGTTAGGGTTAGGGTTAGGGTTAGGGTTAGGGTTCAGTTAGGGTTAGGGTTAGGGTTAGGGTTAGGGTTAGGGTTAGGTTATAGGGATAAATACGTCCTTTGAGGGGCCCCTCAAGAATGTTTTTGCCAATAACTCCGGTTAGGGTTAGGGTTAGGGTTAGGGTTAGGGTTAGGGTTAGGGTTAGGTTAGGGTTAGGGTTAGGGTTAGGGTTAGGTTATAGGGATAAATACGTCCTTTGAGGGGCCCCTCAAGAATGTTTTTGCCAATAACTCCGGATAGGAATGTCCTATCATCATGGAACCAAGTTCCTTGGATTCCTTGGCCCCAGACCTTTCCAATGGTGTGTCGTTTGACCCCGTGGAACCTTGGGAAATTTTCGAAATCTTAGTTTGAAACTTTAAAATGGCCATATCTCCGGAACGGTAAGTCGTAGAGACTTGAATTCAACTCTGGCGTGTTCAGCGACCCCAAATTAGGTCTGACGCGACCGACTTTCAAGTCTCTAGCACCTTCGGTTCCGGAGATATTGGCCAAAAACGGAATTTGGAAATTTCCGTTTTCTGAAAAATTCTAACTTTTGATAGGAAGGGTTAGGGTTAGGGTTAGGGTTAGGGTTAGGGTTCAGTTAGGGTTAGGGTTAGGGTTAGGGTTAGGGTTAGGGTTAGGTTATAGGGATAAATACGTCCTTTGAGGGGCCCCTCAAGAATGTTTTTGCCAATAACTCCGGTTAGGGTTAGGGTTAGGGTTAGGGTTAGGGTTAGGGTTAGGTTAGGGTTAGGGTTAGGGTTAGGGTTAGGTTATAGGGATAAATACGTCCTTTGAGGGGCCCCTCAAGAATGTTTTTGCCAATAACTCCGGATAGGAATGTCCTATCATCATGGAACCAAGTTCCTTGGATTCCTTGGCCCCAGACCTTTCCAATGGTGTGTCGTTTGACCCCGTGGAACCTTGGGAAATTTTCGAAATCTTAGTTTGAAACTTTAAAATGGCCATATCTCCGGAACGGTAAGTCGTAGAGACTTGAATTCAACTCTGGCGTGTTCAGCGACCCCAAATTAGGTCTGACGCGACCGACTTTCAAGTCTCTAGCACCTTCGGTTCCGGAGATATTGGCCAAAAACGGAATTTGGAAATTTCCGTTTTCTGAAAAATTCTAACTTTTGATAGGAAGGGTTAGGGTTAGGGTTAGGGTTAGGGTTAGGGTTCAGTTAGGGTTAGGGTTAGGGTTAGGGTTAGGGTTAGGGTTAGGTTATAGGGATAAATACGTCCTTTGAGGGGCCCCTCAAGAATGTTTTTGCCAATAACTCCGGTTAGGGTTAGGGTTAGGGTTAGGGTTAGGGTTAGGGTTAGGGTTAGGTTAGGGTTAGGGTTAGGGTTAGGTTATAGGGATAAATACGTCCTTTGAGGGGCCCCTCAAGAATGTTTTTGCCAATAACTCCGGATAGGAATGTCCTATCATCATGGAACCAAGTTCCTTGGATTCCTTGGCCCCAGACCTTTCCAATGGTGTGTCGTTTGACCCCGTGGAACCTTGGGAAATTTTCGAAATCTTAGTTTGAAACTTTAAAATGGCCATATCTCCGGAACGGTAAGTCGTAGAGACTTGAATTCAACTCTGGCGTGTTCAGCGACCCCAAATTAGGTCTGACGCGACCGACTTTCAAGTCTCTAGCACCTTCGGTTCCGGAGATATTGGCCAAAAACGGAATTTGGAAATTTCCGTTTTCTGAAAAATTCTAACTTTTGATAGGAAGGGTTAGGGTTAGGGTTAGGGTTAGGGTTAGGGTTCAGTTAGGGTTAGGGTTAGGGTTAGGGTTAGGGTTAGGTTATAGGGATAAATACGTCCTTTGAGGGGCCCCTCAAGAATGTTTTTGCCAATAACTCCGGTTAGGGTTAGGGTTAGGGTTAGGGTTAGGGTTAGGTTAGGGTTAGGGTTAGGGTTAGGGTTAGGTTATAGGGATAAATACGTCCTTTGAGGGGCCCCTCAAGAATGTTTTTGCCAATAACTCCGGATAGGAATGTCCTATCATCATGGAACCAAGTTCCTTGGATTCCTTGGCCCCAGACCTTTCCAATGGTGTGTCGTTTGACCCCGTGGAACCTTGGGAAATTTTCGAAATCTTAGTTTGAAACTTTAAAATGGCCATATCTCCGGAACGGTAAGTCGTAGAGACTTGAATTCAACTCTGGCGTGTTCAGCGACCCCAAATTAGGTCTGACGCGACCGACTTTCAAGTCTCTAGCACCTTCGGTTCCGGAGATATTGGCCAAAAACGGAATTTGGAAATTTCCGTTTTCTGAAAAATTCTAACTTTTGATAGGAAGGGTTAGGGTTAGGGTTAGGGTTAGGGTTAGGGTTCAGTTAGGGTTAGGGTTAGGGTTAGGGTTAGGGTTAGGGTTAGGTTATAGGGATAAATACGTCCTTTGAGGGGCCCCTCAAGAATGTTTTTGCCAATAACTCCGGTTAGGGTTAGGGTTAGGGTTAGGGTTAGGGTTAGGTTAGGGTTAGGGTTAGGGTTAGGGTTAGGTTATAGGGATAAATACGTCCTTTGAGGGGCCCCTCAAGAATGTTTTTGCCAATAACTCCGGATAGGAATGTCCTATCATCATGGAACCAAGTTCCTTGGATTCCTTGGCCCCAGACCTTTCCAATGGTGTGTCGTTTGACCCCGTGGAACCTTGGGAAATTTTCGAAATCTTAGTTTGAAACTTTAAAATGGCCATATCTCCGGAACGGTAAGTCGTAGAGACTTGAATTCAACTCTGGCGTGTTCAGCGACCCCAAATTAGGTCTGACGCGACCGACTTTCAAGTCTCTAGCACCTTCGGTTCCGGAGATATTGGCCAAAAACGGAATTTGGAAATTTCCGTTTTCTGAAAAATTCTAACTTTTGATAGGAAGGGTTAGGGTTAGGGTTAGGGTTAGGGTTAGGGTTCAGTTAGGGTTAGGGTTAGGGTTAGGGTTAGGGTTAGGGTTAGGTTATAGGGATAAATACGTCCTTTGAGGGGCCCCTCAAGAATGTTTTTGCCAATAACTCCGGTTAGGGTTAGGGTTAGGGTTAGGGTTAGGGTTAGGTTATAGGGATAAATACGTCCTTTGAGGGGCCCCTCAAGAATGTTTTTGCCAATAACTCCGGATAGGAATGTCCTATCATCATGGAACCAAGTTCCTTGGATTCCTTGGCCCCAGACCTTTCCAATGGTGTGTCGTTTGACCCCGTGGAACCTTGGGAAATTTTCGAAATCTTAGTTTGAAACTTTAAAATGGCCATATCTCCGGAACGGTAAGTCGTAGAGACTTGAATTCAACTCTGGCGTGTTCAGCGACCCCAAATTAGGTCTGACGCGACCGACTTTCAAGTCTCTAGCACCTTCGGTTCCGGAGATATTGGCCAAAAACGGAATTTGGAAATTTCCGTTTTCTGAAAAATTCTAACTTTTGATAGGAAGGGTTAGGTTTTGTTTAAGAAAAGGTGGTGGCAAAACAAGACTGTTTTGCCACATGCACTGGCACAGGCTATTTATTAAAATCATCTAAAATCCCATCATTTGGTAAAAAATAACTCCTTTTGTGATTAAAAATATGTTTACTTATGTTAAAAAAAGAATAAAATAAAAAATAAGTAAATTAAAAAAACCGGAAATAAAAGTATGGGACAGCTTCCCCTATGTATTTTGTGTGGGGAGAGCAACTGTCTTTTATTTCTTTTATTTTCCCTAGGGGGTCTTTTTTTTAGGGTTAGGGTTAGGGTTAGGGTTAGGGTTCAGTTAGGGTTAGGGTTAGGGTTAGGGTTAGGGTTAGGGTTAGAGTTAGGTTATAGGGATAAATACGTCCTTTGAGGGGCCCCTCAAGAATGTTTTTGCCAATAACTCCGGTTAGGGTTAGGGTTAGGGTTAGGGTTAGGGTTAGGGTTAGGTTAGGGTTAGGGTTAGGGTTAGGGTTAGGTTATAGGGATAAATACGTCCTTTGAGGGGCCCCTCAAGAATGTTTTTGCCAATAACTCCGGATAGGAATGTCCTATCATCATGGAACCAAGTTCCTTGGATTCCTTGGCCCCAGACCTTTCCAATGGTGTGTCGTTTGACCCCGTGGAACCTTGGGAAATTTTCGAAATCTTAGTTTGAAACTTTAAAATGGCCATATCTCCGGAACGGTAAGTCGTAGAGACTTGAATTCAACTCTGGCGTGTTCAGCGACCCCAAATTAGGTCTGACGCGACCGACTTTCAAGTCTCTAGCACCTTCGGTTCCGGAGATATTGGCCAAAAACGGAATTTGGAAATTTCCGTTTTCTGAAAAATTCTAACTTTTGATAGGAAGGGTTAGGGTTAGGGTTAGGGTTAGGGTTAGGGTTCAGTTAGGGTTAGGGTTAGGGTTAGGGTTAGGGTTAGGGTTAGGTTATAGGGATAAATACGTCCTTTGAGGGGCCCCTCAAGAATGTTTTTGCCAATAACTCCGGTTAGGGTTAGGGTTAGGGTTAGGGTTAGGGTTAGGTTATAGGGATAAATACGTCCTTTGAGGGGCCCCTCAAGAATGTTTTTGCCAATAACTCCGGATAGGAATTTCCTATCATCATGGAACCAAGTTCCTTGGATTCCTTGGCCCCAGACCTTTCCAATGGTGTGTCGTTTGACCCCGTGGAACCTTGGGAAATTTTCGAAATCTTAGTTTGAAACTTTAAAATGGCCATATCTCCGGAACGGTAAGTCGTAGAGACTTGAATTCAACTCTGGCGTGTTCAGCGACCCCAAATTAGGTCTGACGCGACCGACTTTCAAGTCTCTAGCACCTTCGGTTCCGGAGATATTGGCCAAAAACGGAATTTGGAAATTTCCGTTTTCTGAAAAATTCTAACTTTTGATAGGAAGGGTTAGGGTTAGGGTTAGGGTTAGGGTTAGGGTTCAGTTAGGGTTAGGGTTAGGGTTAGGGTTAGGGTTAGGTTATAGGGATAAATACGTCCTTTGAGGGGCCCCTCAAGAATGTTTTTGCCAATAACTCCGGTTAGGGTTAGGGTTAGGGTTAGGGTTAGGGTTAGGGTTAGGTTAGGGTTAGGGTTAGGGTTAGGGTTAGGTTATAGGGATAAATACGTCCTTTGAGGGGCCCCTCAAGAATGTTTTTGCCAATAACTCCGGATAGGAATGTCCTATCATCATGGAACCAAGTTCCTTGGATTCCTTGGCCCCAGACCTTTCCAATGGTGTGTCGTTTGACCCCGTGGAACCTTGGGAAATTTTCGAAATCTTAGTTTGAAACTTTAAAATGGCCATATCTCCGGAACGGTAAGTCGTAGAGACTTGAATTCAACTCTGGCGTGTTCAGCGACCCCAAATTAGGTCTGACGCGACCGACTTTCAAGTCTCTAGCACCTTCGGTTCCGGAGATATTGGCCAAAAACGGAATTTGGAAATTTCCGTTTTCTGAAAAATTCTAACTTTTGATAGGAAGGGTTAGGGTTAGGGTTAGGGTTAGGGTTAGGGTTCAGTTAGGGTTAGGGTTAGGGTTAGGGTTAGGGTTAGGGTTAGGTTATAGGGATAAATACGTCCTTTGAGGGGCCCCTCAAGAATGTTTTTGCCAATAACTCCGGTTAGGGTTAGGGTTAGGGTTAGGGTTAGGGTTAGGGTTAGGTTATAGGGATAAATACGTCCTTTGAGGGGCCCCTCAAGAATGTTTTTGCCAATAACTCCGGATAGGAATGTCCTATCATCATGGAACCAAGTTCCTTGGATTCCTTGGCCCCAGACCTTTCCAATGGTGTGTCGTTTGACCCCGTGGAACCTTGGGAAATTTTCGAAATCTTAGTTTGAAACTTTAAAATGGCCATATCTCCGGAACGGTAAGTCGTAGAGACTTGAATTCAACTCTGGCGTGTTCAGCGACCCCAAATTAGGTCTGACGCGACCGACTTTCAAGTCTCTAGCACCTTCGGTTCCGGAGATATTGGCCAAAAACGGAATTTGGAAATTTCCGTTTTCTGAAAAATTCTAACTTTTGATAGGAAGGGTTAGGGTTAGGGTTAGGGTTAGGGTTAGGGTTCAGTTAGGGTTAGGGTTAGGGTTAGGGTTAGGGTTAGGGTTAGGTTATAGGGATAAATACGTCCTTTGAGGGGCCCCTCAAGAATGTTTTTGCCAATAACTCCGGTTAGGGTTAGGGTTAGGGTTAGGGTTAGGGTTAGGGTTAGGTTAGGGTTAGGGTTAGGGTTAGGGTTAGGTTATAGGGATAAATACGTCCTTTGAGGGGCCCCTCAAGAATGTTTTTGCCAATAACTCCGGATAGGAATGTCCTATCATCATGGAACCAAGTTCCTTGGATTCCTTGGCCCCAGACCTTTCCAATGGTGTGTCGTTTGACCCCGTGGAACCTTGGGAAATTTTCGAAATCTTAGTTTGAAACTTTAAAATGGCCATATCTCCGGAACGGTAAGTCGTAGAGACTTGAATTCAACTCTGGCGTGTTCAGCGACCCCAAATTAGGTCTGACGCGACCGACTTTCAAGTCTCTAGCACCTTCGGTTAGGGTTAGGGTTAGGGTTAGGGTTAGGGTTAGGGTTAGGGTTAGGGTGAGGGTTAGGGTGAGGGTTAGGGTTAGGGTTAGGGTTAGGGTTAGGGTTAGGGTGAGGGTTAGAGGGTTAGGGTTAGGGTTAGGGTTAGGGTTAGGGAAGAAAGGATATGGATGACAGAGTGCCGTAGGCACTCTGTCATCAATGCACACTCCATGCCACCTCCCCCTGTGTCCAGGCCAGCCCCCCAGGTCCCACAGAGCTGGCAGTCCCCCTGCACAATCATATCCCCCAATAACTGTAATAAATCAGCAGATTTAGTTGAAGTATTTACATTTCTGATTCCATGTATTTCCAACTGTACATTTATACAAAGAACAGGTTAATAAAAGTATTTACATTTTCATAGTTATACATATATATGTATATATATACAGAAAAAAAGAACAATCATAATAATACAGTAATAAATAATTATGTACAGTTAAATTGGCATATTTACATTCATATTTACAGTTATAGGACAAGATTGACTTCAAAAAACTATGTACATCTCCTGACATCAACCGAAAGTGCCCTCTAAGATGTTTCAGCACTGGGTTTTTGTTAGGGGGGTGTGTCAGGGGGTCTGGGGTTAGGGTTCAAAGGTCAAATGGGTCTGGGGGGTTAGTCGTTTGTTCCCAGTGTCTGTTAGGGTTAGGTTTGGAGGTAAGGTTAGGGTTAGTTTTTTTGGGGGGGAGGGGGTTTCAAGCGTCCAAGGATTAGGGTTAGGGGTGGGTTTGAGAGTCCTTTAGGGTTAGAGTAGGGGTCTTGGGTGGAGTTAGGGTTAGTTAATTAAGTCCAGTGTCAAGGGTTACGGTTAGGGGTGGGTTTCAGAGTCTTTAGGGTTAGAGTAGGGGTCTTGGGTTAGGGTTAGGGTTAGATTATTAGTCTTTTAGGGTTAGAGTAAGGGTCTTGGGTAGGGTTAGGGTTAGTTTATTAGTCTTTTAGGGTTAGAGTAATGGTCTTGGATGGGGCTAGGGTTAGTTTAATAGTCTTTTAGGGTTAGAGTGGGGGTCTTGGATGGGGTTAGGGTTAGGTTTTTAAGTCCAGTGTCTAGGGTTACGGTTAGGGGTGGGTTTCAGAGTCCTTTAGGGTTAGGGTAAGGGTCTTGGGTGGGGTTAGGGTTAGTTTAATAGTCCTTTAGGGTTAGAGTGGGGGTCTTGGATGGGGTTAGGGTTAGGTTTAGGTTTAGGGTTAGGGTTAGGGTTAGGGTTAGGGTTAGGGTTAGGGTTAGGGTTAGGGGTTAGGGTTAGGGTTAGGGTTAGGGTTAGGGTTAGGGTTAGGTTATAGGGATAAATACGTCCTTTGAGGGGCCCCTCAAGAATGTTTTTGCCAATAACTCCGGATAGGAATGTCCTATCATCATGGAACCAAGTTCCTTGGATTCCTTGGCCCCAGACCTTTCCAATGGTGTGTCGTTTGACCCCGTGGAACCTTGGGAAATTTTCGAAATCTTAGTTTGAAACTTTAAAATGGCCATATCTCCGGAACGGTAAGTCGTAGAGACTTGAATTCAACTCTGGCGTGTTCAGCGACCCCAAATTAGGTCTGACGCGACCGACTTTCAAGTCTCTAGCACCTTCGGTTCCGGAGATATTGGCCAAAAACGGAATTTGGAAATTTCCGTTTTCTGAAAAATTCTAACTTTTGATAGGAAGGGTTAGGGTTAGGGTTAGGGTTAGGGTTAGGGTTCAGTTAGGGTTAGGGTTAGGGTTAGGGTTAGGGTTAGGGTTAGGGTTAGGTTATAGGGATAAATACGTCCTTTGAGGGGCCCCTCAAGAATGTTTTTGCCAATAACTCCGGTTAGGGTTAGGGTTAGGGTTAGGGTTAGGGTTAGGGTTAGGTTAGGGTTAGGGTTAGGGTTAGGGTTAGGTTATAGGGATAAATACGTCCTTTGAGGGGCCCCTCAAGAATGTTTTTGCCAATAACTCCGGATAGGAATGTCCTATCATCATGGAACCAAGTTCCTTGGATTCCTTGGCCCCAGACCTTTCCAATGGTGTGTCGTTTGACCCCGTGGAACCTTGGGAAATTTTCGAAATCTTAGTTTGAAACTTTAAAATGGCCATATCTCCGGAACGGTAAGTCGTAGAGACTTGAATTCAACTCTGGCGTGTTCAGCGACCCCAAATTAGGTCTGACGCGACCGACTTTCAAGTCTCTAGCACCTTCGGTTAGGGTTAGGGTTAGGGTTAGGGTTAGGGTTAGGGTTAGGGTTAGGGTGAGGGTTAGGGTGAGGGTTAGGGTTAGGGTTAGGGTTAGGGTTAGGGTTAGGGTTAGGGTGAGGGTTAGGGTTAGGGTTAGGGTTAGGGTTAGGGTTAGGGAAGAAAGGATATGGATGACAGAGTGCCGTAGGCACTCTGTCATCAATGCACACTCCATGCCACCTCCCCCTGTGTCCAGGCCAGCCCCCCAGGTCCCACAGAGCTGGCAGTCCCCCTGCACAATCATATCCCCCAATAACTGTAATAAATCAGCAGATTTAGTTGAAGTATTTACATTTCTGATTCCATGTATTTCCAACTGTACATTTATACAAAGAACAGGTTAATAAAAGTATTTACATTTTCATAGTTATACATATATATGTATATATATACAGAAAAAAAGAACAATCATAATAATACAGTAATAAATAATTATGTACAGTTAAATTGGCATATTTACATTCATATTTACAGTTATAGGACAAGATTGACTTCAAAAAACTATGTACATCTCCTGACATCAACCGAAAGTGCCCTCTAAGATGTTTCAGCACTGGGTTTTTGTTAGGGGGGTGTGTCAGGGGGTCTGGGGTTAGGGTTCAAAGGTCAAATGGGTCTGGGGGGTTAGTCGTTTGTTCCCAGTGTCTGTTAGGGTTAGGTTTGGAGGTAAGGTTAGGGTTAGTTTTTTTGGGGGGGAGGGGGTTTCAAGCGTCCAAGGATTAGGGTTAGGGGTGGGTTTGAGAGTCCTTTAGGGTTAGAGTAGGGGTCTTGGGTGGAGTTAGGGTTAGTTAATTAAGTCCAGTGTCAAGGGTTACGGTTAGGGGTGGGTTTCAGAGTCTTTAGGGTTAGAGTAGGGGTCTTGGGTTAGGGTTAGGGTTAGATTATTAGTCTTTTAGGGTTAGAGTAAGGGTCTTGGGTAGGGTTAGGGTTAGTTTATTAGTCTTTTAGGGTTAGAGTAATGGTCTTGGATGGGGCTAGGGTTAGTTTAATAGTCTTTTAGGGTTAGAGTGGGGGTCTTGGATGGGGTTAGGGTTAGGTTTTTAAGTCCAGTGTCTAGGGTTACGGTTAGGGGTGGGTTTCAGAGTCCTTTAGGGTTAGGGTAAGGGTCTTGGGTGGGGTTAGGGTTAGTTTAATAGTCCTTTAGGGTTAGAGTGGGGGTCTTGGATGGGGTTAGGGTTAGGTTTTTGAGTCCAGTGTCTAGGGTTACGGTTAGGGGTGGGTTTCAGAGTCTTTTAGGGTTAGAGTAAGGGTCTTGGGTGGGGTTAGGGTTAGTATAATAGTCTGTTAGGGTTAGAGTGGGGGTCTTGGATGGGGTTAGGGTTAGGTTTTTAAGTCCAGTGTCCAGGGCTAGGGTTAGGTGTGGGTTAGATGAAAGTGCCTGGGTTAGGATTAGTCCTGTAAGTCAGAGGGTTGAGTGGGTGGGCTGTGCCCCCCAGAGTCATTAGGGTTAGAGTAGTTGGTGGGTAGGTGGGTAGGTAAGGTGTTGGAGATGAATGGGTTAATCCTGTAAGTCAAAGGGTTTTATGGGTGGGCTATGCCCCCCAGAGTCATTAGGGTTAGAGTAGTTGGTGGGTAGGTGGGTAGGTATGGTGTTGAGGGTGAGTAGTTTAGTCAAAAGTCAATAGTACGGGGGTCTGGAGAGTCAGATTAGGGTTAAAATGTCCAATAATTGACTTTTAAGACCTGTAATAAACTCTTTCATTTAGACCCCGTGGGTAAGTAGTGTCTAATTGGTTAATCCAATTTCTTTCAGCTCTTCTCCTCTGTGCCCTGGACCAGTGGGGGTTACATTCAAGGACCAGGGCTTGGACCGAGCTCCAGTCGTGGGCTATAAAATGTTGGACTATGTGTCTATCAGTGTGTCTCCCAGTACTGATGTTGGACTTGTGGCATGTGAACCTGTCACTGATGGAGAGCCCAGTCTCTCCTACATACCTGAGGCCACAGGTGGCACAAGTGATGAGGTAAACACAATTTTTTGTTTTAATATTAGCCATTTGGGCAGTCTGAAAAACTCTTTGTTTCTGTGAATCATAGATCCACTTTCTCTGTTTGAAATAATTATGAGTTGTATCTTTCTTTTTTTCTGACAGGGGTTGGAGTTTAGCCCTAACTAAGTAGTCTTGTAAGTTTTTATTTTTTCTGAAGGCTGCAATGAGTCTGAGATCAGATTCTGGTAGGTTGGTCCTAATAGTGTTGCCTAAATGCTTTTTAATTTGTTTCACTAATTGAACTGTGGAAGGTGAATAAGTGGTGACTAAGGGGAGAGCTGTGGATAACTGTATTGTTTTTGTTTGCAGGAAAACCCTGTGACATTTTCTCAGGAAGGTCCTGGAGTACCCTCTGGTGGCCAAAGCGTGAAATAGAATTTTAGTGGCTTGTTTAAAATCCTCATTTTGAGTGCAGATTCTGTGAAATCTCAATAATTGAGATTTAATTAAGCCTGCAAATGTATGTTTAGGGTGATGACTACTCATCTGCAACAGGGCATGGGTATCTGTGTCCTTGAAATAAACCTTGATGTCTAATTGTCCATTTGTCTTGAATTTGTTTCCTTTAAAGGTGGTAGTGTCTAAAAAATTGACCGAATTCATGTCTGTAGTAGCTTTAAGTTTAATTGAAGGATTGTGTTGATTAAGGGTATTTAAAAATGTGTCAAAGTCTTCCTGTGAATAATTCCAGACTCCCCATACGTCATCAAGATACCTGTAATAGTGAATAGGTTTTTTGTTACAGGTTTGGAGGGCTGAGGTCTCCCATGACGCCATAAAAATATCAGCGTAGGCAGGGGCAAATTTCTTGCCCATAGCTGTGCCTTTAATTTGAAGGTAATAATTTTGGTCAAATTCGAAGTCATTTTTAGTCAGATTAATTTCTAGAAGTTCCAATATTTCCCTGTCAGGTCTGTTTTTGTCCTGATATTTCTGAAATATTTCTTTGACAGCTTGGATGCCTTCAGTAGTGTCTATGTTTGTATAAAGGCTATCCACATCTATGGTAAATAAGATCGAATTGGGGGGGATGGTTATTGATTTTATTTTATTAATAAAATCATAAGTGTCTTTTACATAACTATCATGTTTTTTGGCTAAGGGGTTGAGAAAATAATCTATGTATTCAGCCGACCTGTAGGTCTCGCTGCTGCAATCAGAAACTATCGGCCTTCCTGGAGGTATCTCAAAAGGCCTGCTCCATTTCTCAGGCTCTTTGACGTCCTCCAGCGTGAAGGGTGGGATTCTGGCAAGGTTGGAATCCCCCATAATGACAGTTTTTTTGCGGACGCATAGGCCCCAGTCCTGAAGCTTCCTGGTGGTGTTCAGGTGTCTGGTGGGCCGGCGGGTAGGGGTCCGCGGCGTGGATGGAGCTGAGGGCTCGGGTGTGGCAGGAGGGGCTTGAGGGGGTTGTTGGGGCCCGCTGCTGGGGTCTTTGGGGGTCTTTGTGGGGCTCTCTTCTTCCATTTCGATAGTGAAGACCCCAGGCTGCACACATGGATTATTGAGATGCCTCTGAGGCGTCTGCATAGCAACCGGCTCTCCTCCAGGGGATGCAGGTGGCATTACCTGCAGAGGGGGAGATGGAGAGCGGCGTGGAGGGGTGGCAGCGGGAGGAGGAGGGGGGGGCCGGAGGTGGCGGGGGGGGCGAGGGTCTCTGGGTGGGAGGCCAGGTGCGATGGGGAAGAAGGGAGGGGCAGCCGGTGAAAGGATGGGGGGGTCCTGGTCCTTCTCTGGCTGTGTGGCGGTCTCAGTCGTCCCCCCTATGTGGACCTGGGCCTGGATGGTGGTCTGACGCTCAGCTGCAGGGCGGGGGGCCGGGGCCGTCGGGGCTGGAGCGATGATGGGGGGAGGCTGGGGAGGCTGGACAGGTGCTGGAGCGATGATGGGGGGAGGCTGAGGAAGCTGGACAGGTGCTGGAGCGATGCTGGGGGGAGGCTGAGGAGGCTGGGCTTGTTCTGGAGCTGGTTTTTCAGCCGAGGGAAGCTCATTTAGGTTAGCCTTTAAAAAGGCTTCGGCCTCTCTGATGGACTCCTCTTTGAGCCTGGTCCCCAGGTTCCTCTTGGCCCAGACAGTGGCGACCTGGAAAGGACCTTCCCAGTCGCGGCTTGTAAAATCTGCCAGGTCCTGAATATCACTGTCCATACTGTCCTCATAATGTTGCTTTAATATGAGCATAGTATTATGCTGCCAGTTCTTGGCGTTACCCTCAAGCAGCGACTGTGTTGCCTCAGAGGGGAAAGCAGGCTTAATCAAATCTATTAAATCCTGCGTGGTTTTCTTTATGGTGGGGGGTGGGGCGCTGCCTGAGGCATTTTTAAGGTGGTGATGCGCCTTGATTATTTTAAAAATAATCCTCACCTTAAAAGAAAAGTCCGGATCATCTGATGGGACCAGGTGTTGCGGTGTGGGATCCTGGTGGTCGTCGTGGGGGGGCCGACGTTGATCCCAGCGTCCGAAGCGGGCGTCACGGCTCTGTGGAGCGGCGGCGCGTCTCCGCTCGGGAGCCCGATAACGGCCGTTATCTCTCCGCTGCTGTTGGTAGGCGGGGGGTCTGTAACGGGCCCCGTAGTCCGGTCCGGTCCAGCGGGTGCGTCCGTCGGAGCGCTCGGGATAATCTCCGCCGTTGTAGCGGCGCTCGTACCTGACGGCTGGAGCGTTGTAGCGCTGCGGCTCGAAGCGCTCGGCTCGGCGGGTGCGGCTGTCCCCCTGGCGTGTCGGATACTCGTGTCTGGATCTCCGGCGGTCATTTCTCACCGCCTGTGCGTAGCTCTGGGCCGGCTGCGGTGACCAGCGGCGGCGGCGCTGTACCGGCTCATTTCCCCGGTCCGTGAACGCGCGCGGCCGCTGCTGCTGTCTCTCCGGGCGAAACTGTCTCCGGCCTCGGCGATAAGAAACTCGATACCAGCCGTCTTCTTCGCCGTGAAAAACCATTCCGAATCGTGTGGTGTGTGCAACTATCCTACACTTTTCAAAGAATAAAGAGCAGGTTGCTCGCTAAATGTAACGAAAACGAAACTGAATTTCCATTAAACACGGGCAATTTATTGAAAAGTGCCAAAATACGAACCATATACAAACTTGCAGAATATGAACGACGTTTCGGCTCTGGAACGAGCCTTCTTCAGGTTAGTTTGTAGCAGAGTCACGAGCGGACAGGTTGCGAGGCTGCCAGGCTCAATGGTGAAAGTGAATGAATGAAACTCAGCGAGAGCTGAGCGGCAGAAATTTGGATTTTGGCGCCTTGGCAGCTGATTGGCTGGACAAAAAATGTGACCTTCGCCTAGAGCGCTATCCGCTGGTGACCCCTTGCTATTGCACACAAATAAGTTTACAAGAAGGATAGTGCACACAGTATAAGTTACAGAGTATTTAGAAATAAAAATAAAACAGAATAATACAATAACATGAACCTTAGTGAAAGCTTGTAATAAAATCAGCATAGAAATTGTGAACTTTGAATATTGATATTAATGAAAATGAATGACAGTGAAAAAACAATTGATAACCAATTAACAACAAATTGTGTTATTGCAGGAGGGACCAGCAGAGCGAGGAGAAGAGCCAGGCCTGGAGGGAGAGGTGCAGGATCGGGCCGGATAGGGAAGAAAGGATATGGATGACAGAGTGCCGTAGGCACTCTGTCATCAATGCACACTCCATGCCACCTCCCCCTGTGTCCAGGCCAGCCCCCCAGGTCCCACAGAGCTGGCAGTCCCCCTGCACAATCATATCCCCCAATAACTGTAATAAATCAGCAGATTTAGTTGAAGTATTTACATTTCTGATTCCATGTATTTCCAACTGTACATTTATACAAAGAACAGGTTAATAAAAGTATTTACATTTTCATAGTTATACATATATATGTATATATATACAGAAAAAAAGAACAATCATAATAATACAGTAATAAATAATTATGTACAGTTAAATTGGCATATTTACATTCATATTTACAGTTATAGGACAAGATTGACTTCAAAAAACTATGTACATCTCCTGACATCAACCGAAAGTGCCCTCTAAGATGTTTCAGCACTGGGTTTTTGTTAGGGGGGTGTGTCAGGGGGTCTGGGGTTAGGGTTCAAAGGTCAAATGGGTCTGGGGGGTTAGTCGTTTGTTCCCAGTGTCTGTTAGGGTTAGGTTTGGAGGTAAGGTTAGGGTTAGTTTTTTTGGGGGGGAGGGGGTTTCAAGCGTCCAAGGATTAGGGTTAGGGGTGGGTTTGAGAGTCCTTTAGGGTTAGAGTAGGGGTCTTGGGTGGAGTTAGGGTTAGTTAATTAAGTCCAGTGTCAAGGGTTACGGTTAGGGGTGGGTTTCAGAGTCTTTAGGGTTAGAGTAGGGGTCTTGGGTTAGGGTTAGGGTTAGATTATTAGTCTTTTAGGGTTAGAGTAAGGGTCTTGGGTAGGGTTAGGGTTAGTTTATTAGTCTTTTAGGGTTAGAGTAATGGTCTTGGATGGGGCTAGGGTTAGTTTAATAGTCTTTTAGGGTTAGAGTGGGGGTCTTGGATGGGGTTAGGGTTAGGTTTTTAAGTCCAGTGTCTAGGGTTACGGTTAGGGGTGGGTTTCAGAGTCCTTTAGGGTTAGGGTAAGGGTCTTGGGTGGGGTTAGGGTTAGTTTAATAGTCCTTTAGGGTTAGAGTGGGGGTCTTGGATGGGGTTAGGGTTAGGTTTTTGAGTCCAGTGTCTAGGGTTACGGTTAGGGGTGGGTTTCAGAGTCTTTTAGGGTTAGAGTAAGGGTCTTGGGTGGGGTTAGGGTTAGTATAATAGTCTGTTAGGGTTAGAGTGGGGGTCTTGGATGGGGTTAGGGTTAGGTTTTTAAGTCCAGTGTCCAGGGCTAGGGTTAGGTGTGGGTTAGATGAAAGTGCCTGGGTTAGGATTAGTCCTGTAAGTCAGAGGGTTGAGTGGGTGGGCTGTGCCCCCCAGAGTCATTAGGGTTAGAGTAGTTGGTGGGTAGGTGGGTAGGTAAGGTGTTGGAGATGAATGGGTTAATCCTGTAAGTCAAAGGGTTTTATGGGTGGGCTATGCCCCCCAGAGTCATTAGGGTTAGAGTAGTTGGTGGGTAGGTGGGTAGGTATGGTGTTGAGGGTGAGTAGTTTAGTCAAAAGTCAATAGTACGGGGGTCTGGAGAGTCAGATTAGGGTTAAAATGTCCAATAATTGACTTTTAAGACCTGTAATAAACTCTTTCATTTAGACCCCGTGGGTAAGTAGTGTCTAATTGGTTAATCCAATTTCTTTCAGCTCTTCTCCTCTGTGCCCTGGACCAGTGGGGGTTACATTCAAGGACCAGGGCTTGGACCGAGCTCCAGTCGTGGGCTATAAAATGTTGGACTATGTGTCTATCAGTGTGTCTCCCAGTACTGATGTTGGACTTGTGGCATGTGAACCTGTCACTGATGGAGAGCCCAGTCTCTCCTACATACCTGAGGCCACAGGTGGCACAAGTGATGAGGTAAACACAATTTTTTGTTTTAATATTAGCCATTTGGGCAGTCTGAAAAACTCTTTGTTTCTGTGAATCATAGATCCACTTTCTCTGTTTGAAATAATTATGAGTTGTATCTTTCTTTTTTTCTGACAGGGGTTGGAGTTTAGCCCTAACTAAGTAGTCTTGTAAGTTTTTATTTTTTCTGAAGGCTGCAATGAGTCTGAGATCAGATTCTGGTAGGTTGGTCCTAATAGTGTTGCCTAAATGCTTTTTAATTTGTTTCACTAATTGAACTGTGGAAGGTGAATAAGTGGTGACTAAGGGGAGAGCTGTGGATAACTGTATTGTTTTTGTTTGCAGGAAAACCCTGTGACATTTTCTCAGGAAGGTCCTGGAGTACCCTCTGGTGGCCAAAGCGTGAAATAGAATTTTAGTGGCTTGTTTAAAATCCTCATTTTGAGTGCAGATTCTGTGAAATCTCAATAATTGAGATTTAATTAAGCCTGCAAATGTATGTTTAGGGTGATGACTACTCATCTGCAACAGGGCATGGGTATCTGTGTCCTTGAAATAAACCTTGATGTCTAATTGTCCATTTGTCTTGAATTTGTTTCCTTTAAAGGTGGTAGTGTCTAAAAAATTGACCGAATTCATGTCTGTAGTAGCTTTAAGTTTAATTGAAGGATTGTGTTGATTAAGGGTATTTAAAAATGTGTCAAAGTCTTCCTGTGAATAATTCCAGACTCCCCATACGTCATCAAGATACCTGTAATAGTGAATAGGTTTTTTGTTACAGGTTTGGAGGGCTGAGGTCTCCCATGACGCCATAAAAATATCAGCGTAGGCAGGGGCAAATTTCTTGCCCATAGCTGTGCCTTTAATTTGAAGGTAATAATTTTGGTCAAATTCGAAGTCATTTTTAGTCAGATTAATTTCTAGAAGTTCCAATATTTCCCTGTCAGGTCTGTTTTTGTCCTGATATTTCTGAAATATTTCTTTGACAGCTTGGATGCCTTCAGTAGTGTCTATGTTTGTATAAAGGCTATCCACATCTATGGTAAATAAGATCGAATTGGGGGGGATGGTTATTGATTTTATTTTATTAATAAAATCATAAGTGTCTTTTACATAACTATCATGTTTTTTGGCTAAGGGGTTGAGAAAATAATCTATGTATTCAGCCGACCTGTAGGTCTCGCTGCTGCAATCAGAAACTATCGGCCTTCCTGGAGGTATCTCAAAAGGCCTGCTCCATTTCTCAGGCTCTTTGACGTCCTCCAGCGTGAAGGGTGGGATTCTGGCAAGGTTGGAATCCCCCATAATGACAGTTTTTTTGCGGACGCATAGGCCCCAGTCCTGAAGCTTCCTGGTGGTGTTCAGGTGTCTGGTGGGCCGGCGGGTAGGGGTCCGCGGCGTGGATGGAGCTGAGGGCTCGGGTGTGGCAGGAGGGGCTTGAGGGGGTTGTTGGGGCCCGCTGCTGGGGTCTTTGGGGGTCTTTGTGGGGCTCTCTTCTTCCATTTCGATAGTGAAGACCCCAGGCTGCACACATGGATTATTGAGATGCCTCTGAGGCGTCTGCATAGCAACCGGCTCTCCTCCAGGGGATGCAGGTGGCATTACCTGCAGAGGGGGAGATGGAGAGCGGCGTGGAGGGGTGGCAGCGGGAGGAGGAGGGGGGGGCCGGAGGTGGCGGGGGGGGCGAGGGTCTCTGGGTGGGAGGCCAGGTGCGATGGGGAAGAAGGGAGGGGCAGCCGGTGAAAGGATGGGGGGGTCCTGGTCCTTCTCTGGCTGTGTGGCGGTCTCAGTCGTCCCCCCTATGTGGACCTGGGCCTGGATGGTGGTCTGACGCTCAGCTGCAGGGCGGGGGGCCGGGGCCGTCGGGGCTGGAGCGATGATGGGGGGAGGCTGGGGAGGCTGGACAGGTGCTGGAGCGATGATGGGGGGAGGCTGAGGAAGCTGGACAGGTGCTGGAGCGATGCTGGGGGGAGGCTGAGGAGGCTGGGCTTGTTCTGGAGCTGGTTTTTCAGCCGAGGGAAGCTCATTTAGGTTAGCCTTTAAAAAGGCTTCGGCCTCTCTGATGGACTCCTCTTTGAGCCTGGTCCCCAGGTTCCTCTTGGCCCAGACAGTGGCGACCTGGAAAGGACCTTCCCAGTCGCGGCTTGTAAAATCTGCCAGGTCCTGAATATCACTGTCCATACTGTCCTCATAATGTTGCTTTAATATGAGCATAGTATTATGCTGCCAGTTCTTGGCGTTACCCTCAAGCAGCGACTGTGTTGCCTCAGAGGGGAAAGCAGGCTTAATCAAATCTATTAAATCCTGCGTGGTTTTCTTTATGGTGGGGGGTGGGGCGCTGCCTGAGGCATTTTTAAGGTGGTGATGCGCCTTGATTATTTTAAAAATAATCCTCACCTTAAAAGAAAAGTCCGGATCATCTGATGGGACCAGGTGTTGCGGTGTGGGATCCTGGTGGTCGTCGTGGGGGGGCCGACGTTGATCCCAGCGTCCGAAGCGGGCGTCACGGCTCTGTGGAGCGGCGGCGCGTCTCCGCTCGGGAGCCCGATAACGGCCGTTATCTCTCCGCTGCTGTTGGTAGGCGGGGGGTCTGTAACGGGCCCCGTAGTCCGGTCCGGTCCAGCGGGTGCGTCCGTCGGAGCGCTCGGGATAATCTCCGCCGTTGTAGCGGCGCTCGTACCTGACGGCTGGAGCGTTGTAGCGCTGCGGCTCGAAGCGCTCGGCTCGGCGGGTGCGGCTGTCCCCCTGGCGTGTCGGATACTCGTGTCTGGATCTCCGGCGGTCATTTCTCACCGCCTGTGCGTAGCTCTGGGCCGGCTGCGGTGACCAGCGGCGGCGGCGCTGTACCGGCTCATTTCCCCGGTCCGTGAACGCGCGCGGCCGCTGCTGCTGTCTCTCCGGGCGAAACTGTCTCCGGCCTCGGCGATAAGAAACTCGATACCAGCCGTCTTCTTCGCCGTGAAAAACCATTCCGAATCGTGTGGTGTGTGCAACTATCCTACACTTTTCAAAGAATAAAGAGCAGGTTGCTCGCTAAATGTAACGAAAACGAAACTGAATTTCCATTAAACACGGGCAATTTATTGAAAAGTGCCAAAATACGAACCATATACAAACTTGCAGAATATGAACGACGTTTCGGCTCTGGAACGAGCCTTCTTCAGGTTAGTTTGTAGCAGAGTCACGAGCGGACAGGTTGCGAGGCTGCCAGGCTCAATGGTGAAAGTGAATGAATGAAACTCAGCGAGAGCTGAGCGGCAGAAATTTGGATTTTGGCGCCTTGGCAGCTGATTGGCTGGACAAAAAATGTGACCTTCGCCTAGAGCGCTATCCGCTGGTGACCCCTTGCTATTGCACACAAATAAGTTTACAAGAAGGATAGTGCACACAGTATAAGTTACAGAGTATTTAGAAATAAAAATAAAACAGAATAATACAATAACATGAACCTTAGTGAAAGCTTGTAATAAAATCAGCATAGAAATTGTGAACTTTGAATATTGATATTAATGAAAATGAATGACAGTGAAAAAACAATTGATAACCAATTAACAACAAATTGTGTTATTGCAGGAGGGACCAGCAGAGCGAGGAGAAGAGCCAGGCCTGGAGGGAGAGGTGCAGGATCGGGCCGGATAGGGAAGAAAGGATATGGATGACAGAGTGCCGTAGGCACTCTGTCATCAATGCACACTCCATGCCACCTCCCCCTGTGTCCAGGCCAGCCCCCCAGGTCCCACAGAGCTGGCAGTCCCCCTGCACAATCATATCCCCCAATAACTGTAATAAATCAGCAGATTTAGTTGAAGTATTTACATTTCTGATTCCATGTATTTCCAACTGTACATTTATACAAAGAACAGGTTAATAAAAGTATTTACATTTTCATAGTTATACATATATATGTATATATATACAGAAAAAAAGAACAATCATAATAATACAGTAATAAATAATTATGTACAGTTAAATTGGCATATTTACATTCATATTTACAGTTATAGGACAAGATTGACTTCAAAAAACTATGTACATCTCCTGACATCAACCGAAAGTGCCCTCTAAGATGTTTCAGCACTGGGTTTTTGTTAGGGGGGTGTGTCAGGGGGTCTGGGGTTAGGGTTCAAAGGTCAAATGGGTCTGGGGGGTTAGTCGTTTGTTCCCAGTGTCTGTTAGGGTTAGGTTTGGAGGTAAGGTTAGGGTTAGTTTTTTTGGGGGGGAGGGGGTTTCAAGCGTCCAAGGATTAGGGTTAGGGGTGGGTTTGAGAGTCCTTTAGGGTTAGAGTAGGGGTCTTGGGTGGAGTTAGGGTTAGTTAATTAAGTCCAGTGTCAAGGGTTACGGTTAGGGGTGGGTTTCAGAGTCTTTAGGGTTAGAGTAGGGGTCTTGGGTTAGGGTTAGGGTTAGATTATTAGTCTTTTAGGGTTAGAGTAAGGGTCTTGGGTAGGGTTAGGGTTAGTTTATTAGTCTTTTAGGGTTAGAGTAATGGTCTTGGATGGGGCTAGGGTTAGTTTAATAGTCTTTTAGGGTTAGAGTGGGGGTCTTGGATGGGGTTAGGGTTAGGTTTTTAAGTCCAGTGTCTAGGGTTACGGTTAGGGGTGGGTTTCAGAGTCCTTTAGGGTTAGGGTAAGGGTCTTGGGTGGGGTTAGGGTTAGTTTAATAGTCCTTTAGGGTTAGAGTGGGGGTCTTGGATGGGGTTAGGGTTAGGTTTAGGGTTAGGGTTAGGGTTAGGGTTAGGGTTAGGGTTAGGGTTAGGGTTAGGGGTTAGGGTTAGGGTTAGGGTTAGGGTTAGGGTTAGGGTTAGGTTATAGGGATAAATACGTCCTTTGAGGGGCCCCTCAAGAATGTTTTTGCCAATAACTCCGGATAGGAATGTCCTATCATCATGGAACCAAGTTCCTTGGATTCCTTGGCCCCAGACCTTTCCAATGGTGTGTCGTTTGACCCCGTGGAACCTTGGGAAATTTTCGAAATCTTAGTTTGAAACTTTAAAATGGCCATATCTCCGGAACGGTAAGTCGTAGAGACTTGAATTCAACTCTGGCGTGTTCAGCGACCCCAAATTAGGTCTGACGCGACCGACTTTCAAGTCTCTAGCACCTTCGGTTCCGGAGATATTGGCCAAAAACGGAATTTGGAAATTTCCGTTTTCTGAAAAATTCTAACTTTTGATAGGAAGGGTTAGGGTTAGGGTTAGGGTTAGGGTTAGGGTTCAGTTAGGGTTAGGGTTAGGGTTAGGGTTAGGGTTAGGGTTAGGGTTAGGTTATAGGGATAAATACGTCCTTTGAGGGGCCCCTCAAGAATGTTTTTGCCAATAACTCCGGTTAGGGTTAGGGTTAGGGTTAGGGTTAGGGTTAGGGTTAGGTTAGGGTTAGGGTTAGGGTTAGGGTTAGGTTATAGGGATAAATACGTCCTTTGAGGGGCCCCTCAAGAATGTTAGGGTTAGGGTTAGGGTTAGGGTTAGGGTTAGGGTTAGGGTTAGGGTTAGGGTTAGGGTTAGGGTTAGGGTTAGGGTTAGGGTTAGGGTTAGGGTTAGGGTTAGGGTTAGGTTATAGGGATAAATACGTCCTTTGAGGGGCCCCTCAAGAATGTTTTTGCCAATAACTCCGGATAGGAATGTCCTATCATCATGGAACCAAGTTCCTTGGATTCCTTGGCCCCAGACCTTTCCAATGGTGTGTCGTTTGACCCCGTGGAACCTTGGGAAATTTTCGAAATCTTAGTTTGAAACTTTAAAATGGCCATATCTCCGGAACGGTAAGTCGTAGAGACTTGAATTCAACTCTGGCGTGTTCAGCGACCCCAAATTAGGTCTGACGCGACCGACTTTCAAGTCTCTAGCACCTTCGGTTCCGGAGATATTGGCCAAAAACGGAATTTGGAAATTTCCGTTTTCTGAAAAATTCTAACTTTTGATAGGAAGGGTTAGGGTTAGGGTTAGGGTTAGGGTTAGGGTTCAGTTAGGGTTAGGGTTAGGGTTAGGGTTAGGGTTAGGGTTAGGGTTAGGTTATAGGGATAAATACGTCCTTTGAGGGGCCCCTCAAGAATGTTTTTGCCAATAACTCCGGTTAGGGTTAGGGTTAGGGTTAGGGTTAGGGTTAGGGTTAGGTTAGGGTTAGGGTTAGGGTTAGGGTTAGGTTATAGGGATAAATACGTCCTTTGAGGGGCCCCTCAAGAATGTTTTTGCCAATAACTCCGGATAGGAATGTCCTATCATCATGGAACCAAGTTCCTTGGATTCCTTGGCCCCAGACCTTTCCAATGGTGTGTCGTTTGACCCCGTGGAACCTTGGGAAATTTTCGAAATCTTAGTTTGAAACTTTAAAATGGCCATATCTCCGGAACGGTAAGTCGTAGAGACTTGAATTCAACTCTGGCGTGTTCAGCGACCCCAAATTAGGTCTGACGCGACCGACTTTCAAGTCTCTAGCACCTTCGGTTAGGGTTAGGGTTAGGGTTAGGGTTAGGGTTAGGGTTAGGGTTAGGGTGAGGGTTAGGGTGAGGGTTAGGGTTAGGGTTAGGGTTAGGGTTAGGGTTAGGGTTAGGGTGAGGGTTAGGGTTAGGGTTAGGGTTAGGGTTAGGGTTAGGGAAGAAAGGATATGGATGACAGAGTGCCGTAGGCACTCTGTCATCAATGCACACTCCATGCCACCTCCCCCTGTGTCCAGGCCAGCCCCCCAGGTCCCACAGAGCTGGCAGTCCCCCTGCACAATCATATCCCCCAATAACTGTAATAAATCAGCAGATTTAGTTGAAGTATTTACATTTCTGATTCCATGTATTTCCAACTGTACATTTATACAAAGAACAGGTTAATAAAAGTATTTACATTTTCATAGTTATACATATATATGTATATATATACAGAAAAAAAGAACAATCATAATAATACAGTAATAAATAATTATGTACAGTTAAATTGGCATATTTACATTCATATTTACAGTTATAGGACAAGATTGACTTCAAAAAACTATGTACATCTCCTGACATCAACCGAAAGTGCCCTCTAAGATGTTTCAGCACTGGGTTTTTGTTAGGGGGGTGTGTCAGGGGGTCTGGGGTTAGGGTTCAAAGGTCAAATGGGTCTGGGGGGTTAGTCGTTTGTTCCCAGTGTCTGTTAGGGTTAGGTTTGGAGGTAAGGTTAGGGTTAGTTTTTTTGGGGGGGAGGGGGTTTCAAGCGTCCAAGGATTAGGGTTAGGGGTGGGTTTGAGAGTCCTTTAGGGTTAGAGTAGGGGTCTTGGGTGGAGTTAGGGTTAGTTAATTAAGTCCAGTGTCAAGGGTTACGGTTAGGGGTGGGTTTCAGAGTCTTTAGGGTTAGAGTAGGGGTCTTGGGTTAGGGTTAGGGTTAGATTATTAGTCTTTTAGGGTTAGAGTAAGGGTCTTGGGTAGGGTTAGGGTTAGTTTATTAGTCTTTTAGGGTTAGAGTAATGGTCTTGGATGGGGCTAGGGTTAGTTTAATAGTCTTTTAGGGTTAGAGTGGGGGTCTTGGATGGGGTTAGGGTTAGGTTTTTAAGTCCAGTGTCTAGGGTTACGGTTAGGGGTGGGTTTCAGAGTCCTTTAGGGTTAGGGTAAGGGTCTTGGGTGGGGTTAGGGTTAGTTTAATAGTCCTTTAGGGTTAGAGTGGGGGTCTTGGATGGGGTTAGGGTTAGGTTTTTGAGTCCAGTGTCTAGGGTTACGGTTAGGGGTGGGTTTCAGAGTCTTTTAGGGTTAGAGTAAGGGTCTTGGGTGGGGTTAGGGTTAGTATAATAGTCTGTTAGGGTTAGAGTGGGGGTCTTGGATGGGGTTAGGGTTAGGTTTTTAAGTCCAGTGTCCAGGGCTAGGGTTAGGTGTGGGTTAGATGAAAGTGCCTGGGTTAGGATTAGTCCTGTAAGTCAGAGGGTTGAGTGGGTGGGCTGTGCCCCCCAGAGTCATTAGGGTTAGAGTAGTTGGTGGGTAGGTGGGTAGGTAAGGTGTTGGAGATGAATGGGTTAATCCTGTAAGTCAAAGGGTTTTATGGGTGGGCTATGCCCCCCAGAGTCATTAGGGTTAGAGTAGTTGGTGGGTAGGTGGGTAGGTATGGTGTTGAGGGTGAGTAGTTTAGTCAAAAGTCAATAGTACGGGGGTCTGGAGAGTCAGATTAGGGTTAAAATGTCCAATAATTGACTTTTAAGACCTGTAATAAACTCTTTCATTTAGACCCCGTGGGTAAGTAGTGTCTAATTGGTTAATCCAATTTCTTTCAGCTCTTCTCCTCTGTGCCCTGGACCAGTGGGGGTTACATTCAAGGACCAGGGCTTGGACCGAGCTCCAGTCGTGGGCTATAAAATGTTGGACTATGTGTCTATCAGTGTGTCTCCCAGTACTGATGTTGGACTTGTGGCATGTGAACCTGTCACTGATGGAGAGCCCAGTCTCTCCTACATACCTGAGGCCACAGGTGGCACAAGTGATGAGGTAAACACAATTTTTTGTTTTAATATTAGCCATTTGGGCAGTCTGAAAAACTCTTTGTTTCTGTGAATCATAGATCCACTTTCTCTGTTTGAAATAATTATGAGTTGTATCTTTCTTTTTTTCTGACAGGGGTTGGAGTTTAGCCCTAACTAAGTAGTCTTGTAAGTTTTTATTTTTTCTGAAGGCTGCAATGAGTCTGAGATCAGATTCTGGTAGGTTGGTCCTAATAGTGTTGCCTAAATGCTTTTTAATTTGTTTCACTAATTGAACTGTGGAAGGTGAATAAGTGGTGACTAAGGGGAGAGCTGTGGATAACTGTATTGTTTTTGTTTGCAGGAAAACCCTGTGACATTTTCTCAGGAAGGTCCTGGAGTACCCTCTGGTGGCCAAAGCGTGAAATAGAATTTTAGTGGCTTGTTTAAAATCCTCATTTTGAGTGCAGATTCTGTGAAATCTCAATAATTGAGATTTAATTAAGCCTGCAAATGTATGTTTAGGGTGATGACTACTCATCTGCAACAGGGCATGGGTATCTGTGTCCTTGAAATAAACCTTGATGTCTAATTGTCCATTTGTCTTGAATTTGTTTCCTTTAAAGGTGGTAGTGTCTAAAAAATTGACCGAATTCATGTCTGTAGTAGCTTTAAGTTTAATTGAAGGATTGTGTTGATTAAGGGTATTTAAAAATGTGTCAAAGTCTTCCTGTGAATAATTCCAGACTCCCCATACGTCATCAAGATACCTGTAATAGTGAATAGGTTTTTTGTTACAGGTTTGGAGGGCTGAGGTCTCCCATGACGCCATAAAAATATCAGCGTAGGCAGGGGCAAATTTCTTGCCCATAGCTGTGCCTTTAATTTGAAGGTAATAATTTTGGTCAAATTCGAAGTCATTTTTAGTCAGATTAATTTCTAGAAGTTCCAATATTTCCCTGTCAGGTCTGTTTTTGTCCTGATATTTCTGAAATATTTCTTTGACAGCTTGGATGCCTTCAGTAGTGTCTATGTTTGTATAAAGGCTATCCACATCTATGGTAAATAAGATCGAATTGGGGGGGATGGTTATTGATTTTATTTTATTAATAAAATCATAAGTGTCTTTTACATAACTATCATGTTTTTTGGCTAAGGGGTTGAGAAAATAATCTATGTATTCAGCCGACCTGTAGGTCTCGCTGCTGCAATCAGAAACTATCGGCCTTCCTGGAGGTATCTCAAAAGGCCTGCTCCATTTCTCAGGCTCTTTGACGTCCTCCAGCGTGAAGGGTGGGATTCTGGCAAGGTTGGAATCCCCCATAATGACAGTTTTTTTGCGGACGCATAGGCCCCAGTCCTGAAGCTTCCTGGTGGTGTTCAGGTGTCTGGTGGGCCGGCGGGTAGGGGTCCGCGGCGTGGATGGAGCTGAGGGCTCGGGTGTGGCAGGAGGGGCTTGAGGGGGTTGTTGGGGCCCGCTGCTGGGGTCTTTGGGGGTCTTTGTGGGGCTCTCTTCTTCCATTTCGATAGTGAAGACCCCAGGCTGCACACATGGATTATTGAGATGCCTCTGAGGCGTCTGCATAGCAACCGGCTCTCCTCCAGGGGATGCAGGTGGCATTACCTGCAGAGGGGGAGATGGAGAGCGGCGTGGAGGGGTGGCAGCGGGAGGAGGAGGGGGGGGCCGGAGGTGGCGGGGGGGGCGAGGGTCTCTGGGTGGGAGGCCAGGTGCGATGGGGAAGAAGGGAGGGGCAGCCGGTGAAAGGATGGGGGGGTCCTGGTCCTTCTCTGGCTGTGTGGCGGTCTCAGTCGTCCCCCCTATGTGGACCTGGGCCTGGATGGTGGTCTGACGCTCAGCTGCAGGGCGGGGGGCCGGGGCCGTCGGGGCTGGAGCGATGATGGGGGGAGGCTGGGGAGGCTGGACAGGTGCTGGAGCGATGATGGGGGGAGGCTGAGGAAGCTGGACAGGTGCTGGAGCGATGCTGGGGGGAGGCTGAGGAGGCTGGGCTTGTTCTGGAGCTGGTTTTTCAGCCGAGGGAAGCTCATTTAGGTTAGCCTTTAAAAAGGCTTCGGCCTCTCTGATGGACTCCTCTTTGAGCCTGGTCCCCAGGTTCCTCTTGGCCCAGACAGTGGCGACCTGGAAAGGACCTTCCCAGTCGCGGCTTGTAAAATCTGCCAGGTCCTGAATATCACTGTCCATACTGTCCTCATAATGTTGCTTTAATATGAGCATAGTATTATGCTGCCAGTTCTTGGCGTTACCCTCAAGCAGCGACTGTGTTGCCTCAGAGGGGAAAGCAGGCTTAATCAAATCTATTAAATCCTGCGTGGTTTTCTTTATGGTGGGGGGTGGGGCGCTGCCTGAGGCATTTTTAAGGTGGTGATGCGCCTTGATTATTTTAAAAATAATCCTCACCTTAAAAGAAAAGTCCGGATCATCTGATGGGACCAGGTGTTGCGGTGTGGGATCCTGGTGGTCGTCGTGGGGGGGCCGACGTTGATCCCAGCGTCCGAAGCGGGCGTCACGGCTCTGTGGAGCGGCGGCGCGTCTCCGCTCGGGAGCCCGATAACGGCCGTTATCTCTCCGCTGCTGTTGGTAGGCGGGGGGTCTGTAACGGGCCCCGTAGTCCGGTCCGGTCCAGCGGGTGCGTCCGTCGGAGCGCTCGGGATAATCTCCGCCGTTGTAGCGGCGCTCGTACCTGACGGCTGGAGCGTTGTAGCGCTGCGGCTCGAAGCGCTCGGCTCGGCGGGTGCGGCTGTCCCCCTGGCGTGTCGGATACTCGTGTCTGGATCTCCGGCGGTCATTTCTCACCGCCTGTGCGTAGCTCTGGGCCGGCTGCGGTGACCAGCGGCGGCGGCGCTGTACCGGCTCATTTCCCCGGTCCGTGAACGCGCGCGGCCGCTGCTGCTGTCTCTCCGGGCGAAACTGTCTCCGGCCTCGGCGATAAGAAACTCGATACCAGCCGTCTTCTTCGCCGTGAAAAACCATTCCGAATCGTGTGGTGTGTGCAACTATCCTACACTTTTCAAAGAATAAAGAGCAGGTTGCTCGCTAAATGTAACGAAAACGAAACTGAATTTCCATTAAACACGGGCAATTTATTGAAAAGTGCCAAAATACGAACCATATACAAACTTGCAGAATATGAACGACGTTTCGGCTCTGGAACGAGCCTTCTTCAGGTTAGTTTGTAGCAGAGTCACGAGCGGACAGGTTGCGAGGCTGCCAGGCTCAATGGTGAAAGTGAATGAATGAAACTCAGCGAGAGCTGAGCGGCAGAAATTTGGATTTTGGCGCCTTGGCAGCTGATTGGCTGGACAAAAAATGTGACCTTCGCCTAGAGCGCTATCCGCTGGTGACCCCTTGCTATTGCACACAAATAAGTTTACAAGAAGGATAGTGCACACAGTATAAGTTACAGAGTATTTAGAAATAAAAATAAAACAGAATAATACAATAACATGAACCTTAGTGAAAGCTTGTAATAAAATCAGCATAGAAATTGTGAACTTTGAATATTGATATTAATGAAAATGAATGACAGTGAAAAAACAATTGATAACCAATTAACAACAAATTGTGTTATTGCAGGAGGGACCAGCAGAGCGAGGAGAAGAGCCAGGCCTGGAGGGAGAGGTGCAGGATCGGGCCGGATAGGGAAGAAAGGATATGGATGACAGAGTGCCGTAGGCACTCTGTCATCAATGCACACTCCATGCCACCTCCCCCTGTGTCCAGGCCAGCCCCCCAGGTCCCACAGAGCTGGCAGTCCCCCTGCACAATCATATCCCCCAATAACTGTAATAAATCAGCAGATTTAGTTGAAGTATTTACATTTCTGATTCCATGTATTTCCAACTGTACATTTATACAAAGAACAGGTTAATAAAAGTATTTACATTTTCATAGTTATACATATATATGTATATATATACAGAAAAAAAGAACAATCATAATAATACAGTAATAAATAATTATGTACAGTTAAATTGGCATATTTACATTCATATTTACAGTTATAGGACAAGATTGACTTCAAAAAACTATGTACATCTCCTGACATCAACCGAAAGTGCCCTCTAAGATGTTTCAGCACTGGGTTTTTGTTAGGGGGGTGTGTCAGGGGGTCTGGGGTTAGGGTTCAAAGGTCAAATGGGTCTGGGGGGTTAGTCGTTTGTTCCCAGTGTCTGTTAGGGTTAGGTTTGGAGGTAAGGTTAGGGTTAGTTTTTTTGGGGGGGAGGGGGTTTCAAGCGTCCAAGGATTAGGGTTAGGGGTGGGTTTGAGAGTCCTTTAGGGTTAGAGTAGGGGTCTTGGGTGGAGTTAGGGTTAGTTAATTAAGTCCAGTGTCAAGGGTTACGGTTAGGGGTGGGTTTCAGAGTCTTTAGGGTTAGAGTAGGGGTCTTGGGTTAGGGTTAGGGTTAGATTATTAGTCTTTTAGGGTTAGAGTAAGGGTCTTGGGTAGGGTTAGGGTTAGTTTATTAGTCTTTTAGGGTTAGAGTAATGGTCTTGGATGGGGCTAGGGTTAGTTTAATAGTCTTTTAGGGTTAGAGTGGGGGTCTTGGATGGGGTTAGGGTTAGGTTTTTAAGTCCAGTGTCTAGGGTTACGGTTAGGGGTGGGTTTCAGAGTCCTTTAGGGTTAGGGTAAGGGTCTTGGGTGGGGTTAGGGTTAGTTTAATAGTCCTTTAGGGTTAGAGTGGGGGTCTTGGATGGGGTTAGGGTTAGGTTTAGGGTTAGGGTTAGGGTTAGGGTTAGGGTTAGGGTTAGGGTTAGGGTTAGGGGTTAGGGTTAGGGTTAGGGTTAGGGTTAGGGTTAGGGTTAGGTTATAGGGATAAATACGTCCTTTGAGGGGCCCCTCAAGAATGTTTTTGCCAATAACTCCGGATAGGAATGTCCTATCATCATGGAACCAAGTTCCTTGGATTCCTTGGCCCCAGACCTTTCCAATGGTGTGTCGTTTGACCCCGTGGAACCTTGGGAAATTTTCGAAATCTTAGTTTGAAACTTTAAAATGGCCATATCTCCGGAACGGTAAGTCGTAGAGACTTGAATTCAACTCTGGCGTGTTCAGCGACCCCAAATTAGGTCTGACGCGACCGACTTTCAAGTCTCTAGCACCTTCGGTTCCGGAGATATTGGCCAAAAACGGAATTTGGAAATTTCCGTTTTCTGAAAAATTCTAACTTTTGATAGGAAGGGTTAGGGTTAGGGTTAGGGTTAGGGTTAGGGTTCAGTTAGGGTTAGGGTTAGGGTTAGGGTTAGGGTTAGGGTTAGGGTTAGGTTATAGGGATAAATACGTCCTTTGAGGGGCCCCTCAAGAATGTTTTTGCCAATAACTCCGGTTAGGGTTAGGGTTAGGGTTAGGGTTAGGGTTAGGTTAGGGTTAGGGTTAGGGTTAGGGTTAGGTTATAGGGATAAATACGTCCTTTGAGGGGCCCCTCAAGAATGTTAGGGTTAGGGTTAGGGTTAGGGTTAGGGTTAGGGTTAGGGTTAGGGTTAGGGTTAGGGTTAGGGTTAGGGTTAGGGTTAGGTTATAGGGATAAATACGTCCTTTGAGGGGCCCCTCAAGAATGTTTTTGCCAATAACTCCGGATAGGAATGTCCTATCATCATGGAACCAAGTTCCTTGGATTCCTTGGCCCCAGACCTTTCCAATGGTGTGTCGTTTGACCCCGTGGAACCTTGGGAAATTTTCGAAATCTTAGTTTGAAACTTTAAAATGGCCATATCTCCGGAACGGTAAGTCGTAGAGACTTGAATTCAACTCTGGCGTGTTCAGCGACCCCAAATTAGGTCTGACGCGACCGACTTTCAAGTCTCTAGCACCTTCGGTTAGGGTTAGGGTTAGGGTTAGGGTTAGGGTTAGGGTTAGGGTTAGGGTGAGGGTTAGGGTGAGGGTTAGGGTTAGGGTTAGGGTTAGGGTTAGGGTTAGGGTTAGGGTGAGGGTTAGGGTTAGGGTTAGGGTTAGGGTTAGGGTTAGGGAAGAAAGGATATGGATGACAGAGTGCCGTAGGCACTCTGTCATCAATGCACACTCCATGCCACCTCCCCCTGTGTCCAGGCCAGCCCCCCAGGTCCCACAGAGCTGGCAGTCCCCCTGCACAATCATATCCCCCAATAACTGTAATAAATCAGCAGATTTAGTTGAAGTATTTACATTTCTGATTCCATGTATTTCCAACTGTACATTTATACAAAGAACAGGTTAATAAAAGTATTTACATTTTCATAGTTATACATATATATGTATATATATACAGAAAAAAAGAACAATCATAATAATACAGTAATAAATAATTATGTACAGTTAAATTGGCATATTTACATTCATATTTACAGTTATAGGACAAGATTGACTTCAAAAAACTATGTACATCTCCTGACATCAACCGAAAGTGCCCTCTAAGATGTTTCAGCACTGGGTTTTTGTTAGGGGGGTGTGTCAGGGGGTCTGGGGTTAGGGTTCAAAGGTCAAATGGGTCTGGGGGGTTAGTCGTTTGTTCCCAGTGTCTGTTAGGGTTAGGTTTGGAGGTAAGGTTAGGGTTAGTTTTTTTGGGGGGGAGGGGGTTTCAAGCGTCCAAGGATTAGGGTTAGGGGTGGGTTTGAGAGTCCTTTAGGGTTAGAGTAGGGGTCTTGGGTGGAGTTAGGGTTAGTTAATTAAGTCCAGTGTCAAGGGTTACGGTTAGGGGTGGGTTTCAGAGTCTTTAGGGTTAGAGTAGGGGTCTTGGGTTAGGGTTAGGGTTAGATTATTAGTCTTTTAGGGTTAGAGTAAGGGTCTTGGGTAGGGTTAGGGTTAGTTTATTAGTCTTTTAGGGTTAGAGTAATGGTCTTGGATGGGGCTAGGGTTAGTTTAATAGTCTTTTAGGGTTAGAGTGGGGGTCTTGGATGGGGTTAGGGTTAGGTTTTTAAGTCCAGTGTCTAGGGTTACGGTTAGGGGTGGGTTTCAGAGTCCTTTAGGGTTAGGGTAAGGGTCTTGGGTGGGGTTAGGGTTAGTTTAATAGTCCTTTAGGGTTAGAGTGGGGGTCTTGGATGGGGTTAGGGTTAGGTTTTTGAGTCCAGTGTCTAGGGTTACGGTTAGGGGTGGGTTTCAGAGTCTTTTAGGGTTAGAGTAAGGGTCTTGGGTGGGGTTAGGGTTAGTATAATAGTCTGTTAGGGTTAGAGTGGGGGTCTTGGATGGGGTTAGGGTTAGGTTTTTAAGTCCAGTGTCCAGGGCTAGGGTTAGGTGTGGGTTAGATGAAAGTGCCTGGGTTAGGATTAGTCCTGTAAGTCAGAGGGTTGAGTGGGTGGGCTGTGCCCCCCAGAGTCATTAGGGTTAGAGTAGTTGGTGGGTAGGTGGGTAGGTAAGGTGTTGGAGATGAATGGGTTAATCCTGTAAGTCAAAGGGTTTTATGGGTGGGCTATGCCCCCCAGAGTCATTAGGGTTAGAGTAGTTGGTGGGTAGGTGGGTAGGTATGGTGTTGAGGGTGAGTAGTTTAGTCAAAAGTCAATAGTACGGGGGTCTGGAGAGTCAGATTAGGGTTAAAATGTCCAATAATTGACTTTTAAGACCTGTAATAAACTCTTTCATTTAGACCCCGTGGGTAAGTAGTGTCTAATTGGTTAATCCAATTTCTTTCAGCTCTTCTCCTCTGTGCCCTGGACCAGTGGGGGTTACATTCAAGGACCAGGGCTTGGACCGAGCTCCAGTCGTGGGCTATAAAATGTTGGACTATGTGTCTATCAGTGTGTCTCCCAGTACTGATGTTGGACTTGTGGCATGTGAACCTGTCACTGATGGAGAGCCCAGTCTCTCCTACATACCTGAGGCCACAGGTGGCACAAGTGATGAGGTAAACACAATTTTTTGTTTTAATATTAGCCATTTGGGCAGTCTGAAAAACTCTTTGTTTCTGTGAATCATAGATCCACTTTCTCTGTTTGAAATAATTATGAGTTGTATCTTTCTTTTTTTCTGACAGGGGTTGGAGTTTAGCCCTAACTAAGTAGTCTTGTAAGTTTTTATTTTTTCTGAAGGCTGCAATGAGTCTGAGATCAGATTCTGGTAGGTTGGTCCTAATAGTGTTGCCTAAATGCTTTTTAATTTGTTTCACTAATTGAACTGTGGAAGGTGAATAAGTGGTGACTAAGGGGAGAGCTGTGGATAACTGTATTGTTTTTGTTTGCAGGAAAACCCTGTGACATTTTCTCAGGAAGGTCCTGGAGTACCCTCTGGTGGCCAAAGCGTGAAATAGAATTTTAGTGGCTTGTTTAAAATCCTCATTTTGAGTGCAGATTCTGTGAAATCTCAATAATTGAGATTTAATTAAGCCTGCAAATGTATGTTTAGGGTGATGACTACTCATCTGCAACAGGGCATGGGTATCTGTGTCCTTGAAATAAACCTTGATGTCTAATTGTCCATTTGTCTTGAATTTGTTTCCTTTAAAGGTGGTAGTGTCTAAAAAATTGACCGAATTCATGTCTGTAGTAGCTTTAAGTTTAATTGAAGGATTGTGTTGATTAAGGGTATTTAAAAATGTGTCAAAGTCTTCCTGTGAATAATTCCAGACTCCCCATACGTCATCAAGATACCTGTAATAGTGAATAGGTTTTTTGTTACAGGTTTGGAGGGCTGAGGTCTCCCATGACGCCATAAAAATATCAGCGTAGGCAGGGGCAAATTTCTTGCCCATAGCTGTGCCTTTAATTTGAAGGTAATAATTTTGGTCAAATTCGAAGTCATTTTTAGTCAGATTAATTTCTAGAAGTTCCAATATTTCCCTGTCAGGTCTGTTTTTGTCCTGATATTTCTGAAATATTTCTTTGACAGCTTGGATGCCTTCAGTAGTGTCTATGTTTGTATAAAGGCTATCCACATCTATGGTAAATAAGATCGAATTGGGGGGGATGGTTATTGATTTTATTTTATTAATAAAATCATAAGTGTCTTTTACATAACTATCATGTTTTTTGGCTAAGGGGTTGAGAAAATAATCTATGTATTCAGCCGACCTGTAGGTCTCGCTGCTGCAATCAGAAACTATCGGCCTTCCTGGAGGTATCTCAAAAGGCCTGCTCCATTTCTCAGGCTCTTTGACGTCCTCCAGCGTGAAGGGTGGGATTCTGGCAAGGTTGGAATCCCCCATAATGACAGTTTTTTTGCGGACGCATAGGCCCCAGTCCTGAAGCTTCCTGGTGGTGTTCAGGTGTCTGGTGGGCCGGCGGGTAGGGGTCCGCGGCGTGGATGGAGCTGAGGGCTCGGGTGTGGCAGGAGGGGCTTGAGGGGGTTGTTGGGGCCCGCTGCTGGGGTCTTTGGGGGTCTTTGTGGGGCTCTCTTCTTCCATTTCGATAGTGAAGACCCCAGGCTGCACACATGGATTATTGAGATGCCTCTGAGGCGTCTGCATAGCAACCGGCTCTCCTCCAGGGGATGCAGGTGGCATTACCTGCAGAGGGGGAGATGGAGAGCGGCGTGGAGGGGTGGCAGCGGGAGGAGGAGGGGGGGGCCGGAGGTGGCGGGGGGGGCGAGGGTCTCTGGGTGGGAGGCCAGGTGCGATGGGGAAGAAGGGAGGGGCAGCCGGTGAAAGGATGGGGGGGTCCTGGTCCTTCTCTGGCTGTGTGGCGGTCTCAGTCGTCCCCCCTATGTGGACCTGGGCCTGGATGGTGGTCTGACGCTCAGCTGCAGGGCGGGGGGCCGGGGCCGTCGGGGCTGGAGCGATGATGGGGGGAGGCTGGGGAGGCTGGACAGGTGCTGGAGCGATGATGGGGGGAGGCTGAGGAAGCTGGACAGGTGCTGGAGCGATGCTGGGGGGAGGCTGAGGAGGCTGGGCTTGTTCTGGAGCTGGTTTTTCAGCCGAGGGAAGCTCATTTAGGTTAGCCTTTAAAAAGGCTTCGGCCTCTCTGATGGACTCCTCTTTGAGCCTGGTCCCCAGGTTCCTCTTGGCCCAGACAGTGGCGACCTGGAAAGGACCTTCCCAGTCGCGGCTTGTAAAATCTGCCAGGTCCTGAATATCACTGTCCATACTGTCCTCATAATGTTGCTTTAATATGAGCATAGTATTATGCTGCCAGTTCTTGGCGTTACCCTCAAGCAGCGACTGTGTTGCCTCAGAGGGGAAAGCAGGCTTAATCAAATCTATTAAATCCTGCGTGGTTTTCTTTATGGTGGGGGGTGGGGCGCTGCCTGAGGCATTTTTAAGGTGGTGATGCGCCTTGATTATTTTAAAAATAATCCTCACCTTAAAAGAAAAGTCCGGATCATCTGATGGGACCAGGTGTTGCGGTGTGGGATCCTGGTGGTCGTCGTGGGGGGGCCGACGTTGATCCCAGCGTCCGAAGCGGGCGTCACGGCTCTGTGGAGCGGCGGCGCGTCTCCGCTCGGGAGCCCGATAACGGCCGTTATCTCTCCGCTGCTGTTGGTAGGCGGGGGGTCTGTAACGGGCCCCGTAGTCCGGTCCGGTCCAGCGGGTGCGTCCGTCGGAGCGCTCGGGATAATCTCCGCCGTTGTAGCGGCGCTCGTACCTGACGGCTGGAGCGTTGTAGCGCTGCGGCTCGAAGCGCTCGGCTCGGCGGGTGCGGCTGTCCCCCTGGCGTGTCGGATACTCGTGTCTGGATCTCCGGCGGTCATTTCTCACCGCCTGTGCGTAGCTCTGGGCCGGCTGCGGTGACCAGCGGCGGCGGCGCTGTACCGGCTCATTTCCCCGGTCCGTGAACGCGCGCGGCCGCTGCTGCTGTCTCTCCGGGCGAAACTGTCTCCGGCCTCGGCGATAAGAAACTCGATACCAGCCGTCTTCTTCGCCGTGAAAAACCATTCCGAATCGTGTGGTGTGTGCAACTATCCTACACTTTTCAAAGAATAAAGAGCAGGTTGCTCGCTAAATGTAACGAAAACGAAACTGAATTTCCATTAAACACGGGCAATTTATTGAAAAGTGCCAAAATACGAACCATATACAAACTTGCAGAATATGAACGACGTTTCGGCTCTGGAACGAGCCTTCTTCAGGTTAGTTTGTAGCAGAGTCACGAGCGGACAGGTTGCGAGGCTGCCAGGCTCAATGGTGAAAGTGAATGAATGAAACTCAGCGAGAGCTGAGCGGCAGAAATTTGGATTTTGGCGCCTTGGCAGCTGATTGGCTGGACAAAAAATGTGACCTTCGCCTAGAGCGCTATCCGCTGGTGACCCCTTGCTATTGCACACAAATAAGTTTACAAGAAGGATAGTGCACACAGTATAAGTTACAGAGTATTTAGAAATAAAAATAAAACAGAATAATACAATAACATGAACCTTAGTGAAAGCTTGTAATAAAATCAGCATAGAAATTGTGAACTTTGAATATTGATATTAATGAAAATGAATGACAGTGAAAAAACAATTGATAACCAATTAACAACAAATTGTGTTATTGCAGGAGGGACCAGCAGAGCGAGGAGAAGAGCCAGGCCTGGAGGGAGAGGTGCAGGATCGGGCCGGATAGGGAAGAAAGGATATGGATGACAGAGTGCCGTAGGCACTCTGTCATCAATGCACACTCCATGCCACCTCCCCCTGTGTCCAGGCCAGCCCCCCAGGTCCCACAGAGCTGGCAGTCCCCCTGCACAATCATATCCCCCAATAACTGTAATAAATCAGCAGATTTAGTTGAAGTATTTACATTTCTGATTCCATGTATTTCCAACTGTACATTTATACAAAGAACAGGTTAATAAAAGTATTTACATTTTCATAGTTATACATATATATGTATATATATACAGAAAAAAAGAACAATCATAATAATACAGTAATAAATAATTATGTACAGTTAAATTGGCATATTTACATTCATATTTACAGTTATAGGACAAGATTGACTTCAAAAAACTATGTACATCTCCTGACATCAACCGAAAGTGCCCTCTAAGATGTTTCAGCACTGGGTTTTTGTTAGGGGGGTGTGTCAGGGGGTCTGGGGTTAGGGTTCAAAGGTCAAATGGGTCTGGGGGGTTAGTCGTTTGTTCCCAGTGTCTGTTAGGGTTAGGTTTGGAGGTAAGGTTAGGGTTAGTTTTTTTGGGGGGGAGGGGGTTTCAAGCGTCCAAGGATTAGGGTTAGGGGTGGGTTTGAGAGTCCTTTAGGGTTAGAGTAGGGGTCTTGGGTGGAGTTAGGGTTAGTTAATTAAGTCCAGTGTCAAGGGTTACGGTTAGGGGTGGGTTTCAGAGTCTTTAGGGTTAGAGTAGGGGTCTTGGGTTAGGGTTAGGGTTAGATTATTAGTCTTTTAGGGTTAGAGTAAGGGTCTTGGGTAGGGTTAGGGTTAGTTTATTAGTCTTTTAGGGTTAGAGTAATGGTCTTGGATGGGGCTAGGGTTAGTTTAATAGTCTTTTAGGGTTAGAGTGGGGGTCTTGGATGGGGTTAGGGTTAGGTTTTTAAGTCCAGTGTCTAGGGTTACGGTTAGGGGTGGGTTTCAGAGTCCTTTAGGGTTAGGGTAAGGGTCTTGGGTGGGGTTAGGGTTAGTTTAATAGTCCTTTAGGGTTAGAGTGGGGGTCTTGGATGGGGTTAGGGTTAGGTTTAGGGTTAGGGTTAGGGTTAGGGTTAGGGTTAGGGTTAGGGTTAGGGTTAGGGGTTAGGGTTAGGGTTAGGGTTAGGGTTAGGGTTAGGGTTAGGTTATAGGGATAAATACGTCCTTTGAGGGGCCCCTCAAGAATGTTTTTGCCAATAACTCCGGATAGGAATGTCCTATCATCATGGAACCAAGTTCCTTGGATTCCTTGGCCCCAGACCTTTCCAATGGTGTGTCGTTTGACCCCGTGGAACCTTGGGAAATTTTCGAAATCTTAGTTTGAAACTTTAAAATGGCCATATCTCCGGAACGGTAAGTCGTAGAGACTTGAATTCAACTCTGGCGTGTTCAGCGACCCCAAATTAGGTCTGACGCGACCGACTTTCAAGTCTCTAGCACCTTCGGTTCCGGAGATATTGGCCAAAAACGGAATTTGGAAATTTCCGTTTTCTGAAAAATTCTAACTTTTGATAGGAAGGGTTAGGGTTAGGGTTAGGGTTAGGGTTAGGGTTCAGTTAGGGTTAGGGTTAGGGTTAGGGTTAGGGTTAGGGTTAGGGTTAGGTTATAGGGATAAATACGTCCTTTGAGGGGCCCCTCAAGAATGTTTTTGCCAATAACTCCGGTTAGGGTTAGGGTTAGGGTTAGGGTTAGGGTTAGGGTTAGGTTAGGGTTAGGGTTAGGGTTAGGGTTAGGTTATAGGGATAAATACGTCCTTTGAGGGGCCCCTCAAGAATGTTAGGGTTAGGGTTAGGGTTAGGGTTAGGGTTAGGGTTAGGGTTAGGGTTAGGGTTAGGGTTAGGGTTAGGGTTAGGGTTAGGGTTAGGGTTAGGGTTAGGGTTAGGTTATAGGGATAAATACGTCCTTTGAGGGGCCCCTCAAGAATGTTTTTGCCAATAACTCCGGATAGGAATGTCCTATCATCATGGAACCAAGTTCCTTGGATTCCTTGGCCCCAGACCTTTCCAATGGTGTGTCGTTTGACCCCGTGGAACCTTGGGAAATTTTCGAAATCTTAGTTTGAAACTTTAAAATGGCCATATCTCCGGAACGGTAAGTCGTAGAGACTTGAATTCAACTCTGGCGTGTTCAGCGACCCCAAATTAGGTCTGACGCGACCGACTTTCAAGTCTCTAGCACCTTCGGTTCCGGAGATATTGGCCAAAAACGGAATTTGGAAATTTCCGTTTTCTGAAAAATTCTAACTTTTGATAGGAAGGGTTAGGGTTAGGGTTAGGGTTAGGGTTAGGGTTCAGTTAGGGTTAGGGTTAGGGTTAGGGTTAGGGTTAGGGTTAGGGTTAGGTTATAGGGATAAATACGTCCTTTGAGGGGCCCCTCAAGAATGTTTTTGCCAATAACTCCGGTTAGGGTTAGGGTTAGGGTTAGGGTTAGGGTTAGGGTTAGGTTAGGGTTAGGGTTAGGGTTAGGGTTAGGTTATAGGGATAAATACGTCCTTTGAGGGGCCCCTCAAGAATGTTTTTGCCAATAACTCCGGATAGGAATGTCCTATCATCATGGAACCAAGTTCCTTGGATTCCTTGGCCCCAGACCTTTCCAATGGTGTGTCGTTTGACCCCGTGGAACCTTGGGAAATTTTCGAAATCTTAGTTTGAAACTTTAAAATGGCCATATCTCCGGAACGGTAAGTCGTAGAGACTTGAATTCAACTCTGGCGTGTTCAGCGACCCCAAATTAGGTCTGACGCGACCGACTTTCAAGTCTCTAGCACCTTCGGTTAGGGTTAGGGTTAGGGTTAGGGTTAGGGTTAGGGTTAGGGTTAGGGTGAGGGTTAGGGTGAGGGTTAGGGTTAGGGTTAGGGTTAGGGTTAGGGTTAGGGTTAGGGTGAGGGTTAGGGTTAGGGTTAGGGTTAGGGTTAGGGTTAGGGAAGAAAGGATATGGATGACAGAGTGCCGTAGGCACTCTGTCATCAATGCACACTCCATGCCACCTCCCCCTGTGTCCAGGCCAGCCCCCCAGGTCCCACAGAGCTGGCAGTCCCCCTGCACAATCATATCCCCCAATAACTGTAATAAATCAGCAGATTTAGTTGAAGTATTTACATTTCTGATTCCATGTATTTCCAACTGTACATTTATACAAAGAAC
>NC_081529.1:0-10000 GCF_030273125.1 Centropristis striata
TGTCACTTTGTGGTCATTCTGAGTATCTTTATAGTTATTTCCTCTTCCTGTTCTTTCTTTTTTGTCTCTTTGCAGCTCTTTTTTTTATCTCCTTGTAGTCATTTTCATCTTTTTAACTTGGTTGTGTCTTTATGTTGTTGTTGGTTGATATTTCTACTGGAGTGATACGTAGCCAGGGGCCCCTAACACTTTGGGCCCCTGTGCTCGGTAGGAACATTCAGTAGTCCATCTTTTTTTTTGACAGCCTTCTTTCTTTCTTTCATCACTTCAGCTCCGACCTCTTTCAGCCCTCATCAGTGACACGAACAGCTGGAAGATGTCAACTCTGTTAATGGTCTTTGTGTCGTCTCTGGAGTCCAGCAGCAAGTTACAACAAGCCTTTAGTTCCTTTACAGTAGTCACACACACACACACACACACACACACACACACACACACACACACACACACACACACAGAGAGACACACACAGACACACACCTGGTGTGCAGTTTCCAAAACAGGATTTTAACTGTCTGACTGAGAGATTCATTGACGATGATCTTTGCTCTTCCTCTTAACCCGGTTTTAAAAAAATAAAGGGGCCACAGAGTTCAGGAGGAAAAATGTGCAGAAAAAACACAAATGCAAATGCAAAAAAAACCCCAACATTTATCAAAGAAACAAAAGAGAAAACTGGACAAAAAGACACACACACATCACTGTGTGACACACTCCACATCCATGCAGCGAAGTCCCTAAATGTTTTTAAAAATTGCTTCTTTTCTTATACACTATTATTATCTAAAATATTTATTTTTTTGGAATACAGAACCAGATAAAATATGTGTAATTCCCTTTACAGTGCCATTTGTGTGACAGATGAGACCCAATCTCAAGAGGTTTTGATTTGTTTTCCTTTGTGATGTTAATTGCCTGTTAATGTGCATGAAGGCAATAAAGTTAAAAAACAAAAAACACAAAAAAAAAACCCCTCTTTTCTCTTGCCTTCGATTAAAGTTTTCCTCGGGCCATTGTTAGGGAATAGTGTCCCCTAGTTTAAAATGATCCCTTCTTCTTTTTAATGTATTTTAACTCTTGCAGACAATGTCTTTTAACCCTTTTTGTGTTTTATTTTATTTTTGCTCCTTTCACCTTTGTCAATTCTGTATTTTATTGCACTTTATGCACTTTTAAGTGAAGCACTTTGGTGGCTCAGCCGTCTGTAAATGAGCTATAGAAATAAATTTGACTTAATTGACTTGACAGAATATACAAATGGAGACTGAGTGCATCAGGCTTCAGCACTATTAGAGCCAGATAGTGAAGTTCAGATAAGTTTTGTCCTATCTGAACCTAAATGATTCCAGGGAAGAAGAAGTGACACCAGAAAGTATTCCAGTGTTGGGAAAGACTCACGTTGGCTTGTTTGAACAAGATAGTGCCTAATGATGACTTGCAAAGTTTAATTGTACACTGTAAAAAAAAACAAAAAAAACAGTAAAACACTGTCAAATTACATCACAAATAGGGCGTAAAATGGAATATCACCATATTAGACACTTTTAATTGCCGTAAATCAGAAAAATAGCACAAAAATGTTACTTTTGCTGTCATAAACTCTAGAAAACACACAGTTTTGCTGTAAAAATATAAAATCTTCATGTAAAATTAAAGGAGAAATAATACCGGGATGCCACAAAGACACAAATACCCTAAAAATAACGGGACCTTTCAGTCTAAATTACAGTTTTTGCAGATATTTACATTTAAATCTACAGTACACTGCAAAAAAAATCTGTTTAATTTACAGTTAAAAAAGGGTTAGGCAGCTGTGGTTGCCGGAAAAAAATACAGTGAATTTTCTACTTTAAATTTAAAATGTAAATATCTGCAAAAACTGTGATTTAGACTGAATAATCCAGTTATTTTTAGGGTAATTGTGTCCTTGTGACATCATGGTAAATTACCATTGATTTTACATGAAAATGTTATATTTTTACAGTAAAACAGTTTTTTTATACAAGTTTTGTATTATTCTTTGATTTACGGTGATTAAAAGCGTCTACAGTGATATACAATTTTTAATTTTACGCCCTATTTCTTGTGCAATTTAACAGAGTTGCACTGTAATTTCTAAAACATTTTTTACAGTGTAGGAAACCCACTCACTGTATTTTTTACGGTTTTTTACAGTTCTGGCAACCACAGTTGCAGGTATTTATTATTATTAAAACAGATTTTTAAAATGTATTTTTTACAGTGTACTGCAGAGTGAACAATCATGCAAATATAGCGAGTTTGCATCTTTTTTTTGCAACATAATATTGTGCAAGTTTATTTAAATAAGAGCCAGTAATTTATTGTAATCCTGCAGAAAGTCCTGAAGCAACAAGTGGATTATTTGTGATCCAGCAGATCAATAAATCATGTGCCTGAACGTCAAGTTGGGCAATCTCATGCGTCACCGTGCACTGCACTCTCCAATGAAAGCTGATTAAAAAAAATCACACTTTGGAGTCTTTTTTCTGTTTCAGCAACATAAAAAGCAACAGAGAGTCGCTCCCAGCTGCTGCTGAGCCTGGAACTGATCTTATTTTCAGCCATGTTGCCAAGAGAAAGAGAAGAAGAAGAGAATAATCACTCACCAACAAAGACACAAAGAATATCCACCACGATGAGAATAAACTTCTTCCCTTGTTCCGTCATGTTTCCTCCGCAGCAGATCCACTTTCATTAATAAAACGCGTTTTAAAAGAGGAGCAGAAGGCAGAACAGTGACCTAAAAACCTAAAAACCTGGAGTTACTATGGAAGAGAAGCTCGACCTGCTCGTTCTTCCGGCTCCTCTGTGTACCTGCCTGTCTGTCTGTCTGTCTGTGCTGCTCCAGGTGAGACAGTCTGTCTGTCTGTCCGCCCTCTTTACGCGCAGGGGGCGCGTCACTCCGCAGGAAAAAAAAACGAGTTACAAAAGGATCTGACTTCCCGAATTCCTCCCTGAGAGCTGGAGGGAAACAAATCCTTCTCTCTACTTTCTCTACTTTCTCTACTTTCTCTTTCCCAGTTCGCCCTCTGTTTGGATCTGAGTATTCAAATCCAAGCTGTGATATAAACCACGTGGTTACCTCTCTGGGTTAACCCTCTGGACTCCATCTGTTTATTGAAAATACACGTTTTATTTACAGTAATACCTGTATTTATATATAATATGGTTTTTTTTTTTTAATAATTGTGTCTTTTTTTGGTTATTCTGTGTCTTTTTGAAATAATTTTGTGTCTTTTTTATAATTGTGTGTCTTTCTAATAATTGTGTGTCTGTTTAAAATAAATTTGTCTTTTTTTGTAATATTGTGTCTTTTTTAATAATTGTGTGTCTTTTTTTAAATAATTTTGTGTCTTTTTTTTTAGTCATGTTGTGTCTTTTTTGGTCATTTTGTTTATTTTTTAAGTAATTTATTTTTTTCTGTAATTTTTTGTCTTTTTTAGTCATTTTGTGTCATTTTTGGTAATTTTGTGTCTTTTTAAAATAATTTTGTGGTTTTTTTTACTAATTGTGTGTCTTTTTTTAATAGTTTTGTGTCTTTTTAAAAAATAATTTTGTGTCTTTTTTTTTTTTAGTAATTTTGTGTCTTTTTTGATCATTTTGTTTATTTTTTAAGTAATTTAGTTTTTTCTGTCATTTAGTAATTTTGTGTCTTTTTAAAATAATTTTGTGTATTTTTTTAGTAATTTTGTGGAGTCCATCTATTTATTGAAAATACAATGAAACTTATTACTATTTTTAATTTGGGTGCAAATAGACTGTTTTGTAGTTTTATTATTCATAATTTTTTTCTGCTGTTTTTGTGTGTATAAATGGTAAAAAAAAAGATTTCCATAGACACCTGTGTCTTTTGTTTGTATTTTGGGTTCCTGGCAGCTTTATACTTTGTTAATTAAAACATTATGTTATTAAAAACTTTATGTTACACATAAAAAACACACAAAATTACAAATCTACATAGACTATACTGCCTTACTTCCAGTCATGTTGCTGTTTACATCAATTTCTGTCCTATAACTCAAATATAACCGTGACAGAATGCTTCAGATATGGATGTTGGTGCAAAGAAGCAAAAAAAAAAAAAGTCTAAGTAAATAAATAATGTTCATTCCAGCAGCTCAGAAGATCTTTACAATCACCAGATGAAGCCTTTTGGAGCTTTTGAGGTTTCTTCCTGATTGTATGTAAAAAAGCTTCAAAGCTTCAAAGCCTCAGAGAGAAACTAGTGCCCTCTAGTGGTGAGCTGCAGTTACAGCAGACACACACCTCCCGATGATTCACACAACTTATTGATTCCAGTTTCAACACATAAAGCAATAAAATCACTCTTAACTGAGTTTATTATAGCGTCTCCAAACAAAGATTTACTTCCTTCGTAAACAAATACAGTTATATTTCCAATTTATTCATCATATTTCTACTGTCCAAAAACTGTGAATCTCACAACAATAAGAAGAAAGAAAGAAAGAAAGAAAGAAAGAAAGAAAGAAAGAAAGAAAGAAAAAGAAAGAAAAAGAAAGAAGGAAAGAAAGAAAGAAAGAAAGAAAGAAAGAAAGAAAGAAAAAGAATGAAAGAAAAATAAAGAAAGAAAGAAAGAAAGAAAGAAAAAGAAAGGAGAGAAAGAAAGAAAGAAAGAAAAAGAAAGAAGGAAAGAAAGAAAAAGAAGGAAGGAAAGAAAGAAAGAAAGAAAGAAAGAAAGAAAGAAAAAGAAAGAAAAAGAAGGAAAGAAAGAAAGAAAAAGAATGAAAGAAAAAGAAAGAAAGAAAGAAAGAAAGAAAAAGAAAGAAAGAAAGAAAGAAAAAGAAGGAAAGAAAGAAAGAAAGAAAGAAAGAAAGAAAAAGAAAGAAATTATTATTATTATTATTATTATTATTATTAATAATAATAATAATAATAATAATAACACTTGCAATGCTTCTATTTGTTTATTTTCTTGGTGTGAATAGACTTTTATACTTTTAAAGGCTTTTTTATTCACAGAAGACATTTTGAACAGTCACAGCAGGAGAAGCACAAATCAAAATAATAAAATTAATAATGTCTGAAATCCTGCTGTTAACTCTTTAATGACTGACTGGGACACTTTAATAAAGCGATAAAGTCATTAATAATAATGTTAGAAGTAACAGCTGAGCTTCTCCTACAAATCAAAATGTCTACAAACAATCTGAATAAACTCTCAACTGTACTCTGTAAAAAAAAATCTGTTAAATTTACGGTAAAATTTCACCGTAAAAATGACAGTGAGTGCGTTCTCTACTGTAAAATTAAATGTAAATGATTTTCCCCTTTATTTTTAGGGTAATTGTGTCCTAGTGAAAATATGGTATTTCTCCTTTAATTTTAGTTTTCTACAGTTTAAAAGTTTTCAACTATTCCTTGATTTACGGTAATTAAAAGCATCTACTACAGTAATATTCAATTTTTAATTTTACGTCTACACTGTAAAAAAAAAATCTGTTTAATTTACGATAAAATACCGGCAGCTGTGGTTGCCAGAATTTCACCGTAAAAATTACAGTGAGTGAGTTTTCTACTGTAAATTTGATGTAAATATCAGCGAAAACTGTAATTTAGACTGAATGTTCCCTTTATTTTTAGGGTAATTGTGTCCTTGTGACATCATGATATTTCTCCATTAATTTGACATGAACATTTTTATATTTTTACAGTAAAACTGCACTGTAAAAATGATTGTAGAAATTACAGTAATACTCTGTCAAATTGCATTAGAAATAAGGTGTAAAATTTAAAATTGTATATTACCGTAGTAGACACTTAATTACCGTAAATCAAGGAATAGTACACAACTAAAATTGTAAAAATATTTTCTTAAATGTATGTAAAATTAATAGAGAAATAACATAATGTCACAAAGACACAATTACCCTGAAAAAAGTCTAAATAACATGTTTTTCTCTGATATTTTTTAGTTAGTTTTCAAAAGTTTTTTCAAAAGTTTTGTACTATTCATTGATTTACGGTAATTAAAAGTGTCTATTATAGTGATTATTTTTATTTATTTTACGCCCTATTTCTCATGTAATTTGACAGTTTTACTGTAATTTCTACAAACATTTTTTACAGTGTAGCAGACATTAAAGTAAGTGCAAATGTTCAAACTCGTACATTATGGCTCATACGTTTACTGCAAATATGTAATATAATGTTCAAACATCCTGTGTAAATAATATATAATCAATAAAGCATTTACATTCAGAAATTATTCAAGTTACAACGATAGCTCATTGTGTCGGCAGTGATTTAGCTTTTTTTAAAGTTTTCAAAGCAACATGAGATAAGTGACAGAAGAGATGAAAATGTAACAGAAAAATATGTAATATTTATATAATACAAGGTAAGAGTCATCAAAGAGAAACTGACCAGCAGTCCTAATTATGATGGATATAAAGTTTACAGGAGGAATGCCATTTAAGTCAATATTAAATAAATACATTAATAATAATAAAAGCATTTCAAATGAACAACATGCCTATTAAATGAATCCTGAAATTGATAAATGAGGTAATACATGAATGTAAAATTGTCAAGAGATTGATTCATTTCACTTTAATGTATGTATTTATTTAATTTCAACATAAATGGCATTCCATAGAAATGTTGTTAACTGGCACATTACCCGGCAGTTAGCTACAGTTAGCTCTGTAGCAGTACAGTGTGTATGGGCTAACAGGCTAACAGTTAGCTCTGTAACAGTACAGTGTGTATGTGCTAACAGGCTAACAGTTAGCTCTGAAGCAGTACAGTGTGTATGTGCTAACAGGCTAACAGTTAGCTCTGAAGCAGTACAGTATGTATGTGCTAACAGGCTAACAGTTAGCTCTGAAGCAGTACAGTGTGTATGTGCTAACAGGCTAACAGTTAGCTCTGTAGCGGTACAGTGTGTATGTGCTAACAGGCTAACAGTTAGCTCTGTAGCAGTACAGTGTGTATGTGCTAACAGGCTAACAGTTAGCTCTGTAGCAGTACAGTGTGTATGTGCTGCTGCTGCAGGAGGTGTTAGCTTAGCGATCTCTGTTTGTTTACAACAAGCACCAGACACTCTGTGCACAGTTAGCGATGCTGGTTAATTCACAATCACTATGTGTAAATTCAGTGGAGATGCTGTGCATAAATAGCCATGCTGCTTTGTTTATGAGACTTTCCCAGCGGCCACTTTCCCCCCTTAAGGAAACACGGCTAATTACTTCAACCTTAAAGTCCTCTTTCCATACAATGTTTTGCTTTTTTTAATCCCAGAAGTAATGCTTTCAAGCGCAGCTTGAAATGGTTTTACCTGGACAATTCAACAGCACATTGATGAATAAAAATGCACTGAATAAAGACAAATAATTCTCAAACATCATTGAATTAACAGGATGTGCAGAAGTCAATGTTGCAACAAGGGTTTCGTGCTATTTACATTCCTCAGTATTCAAGTCAAGGCTCAAACAGCCGTACACTAAATGTATCAGCTGTCCATTATTAGTACAATATATTTTTTTTAAAACACACACACACACGCACATTATAAAACCTTCACAATGGATCAAACATAGAAAAATATATTCACAATAATACAGAATCTATATAATGTATTCATCCACAGCTGAATTTTTTACAGTTTTATTTTGTCAAATTAAAAAAAGTGACTGTTTTGTAGTAATATTTTGACACACTGCAAAAAAGGGGAGTCTGAAATCAAGATGAATTATCTAACACTTCTAAATCTAAAGTTGTTTTTTTTATCTTGCTAAGAACCAAATAATCATCAGGTCACTCTGCTCGGGCCAGTTCATCACTGCTGGCAGCTTTACTTTATCTGGTTTTAAGAGTTAATTTCTTATTTTAAGTGTTCAACATGCTTATTTCTAGATTTAATAATCTTAATTTAATAAATCTTGTCAAGGTAAATTATCTGTCCATGCAGCAAGATCATTTCCCTCAGATTTACTGTTTTTATCTGGTTTTTAGACTAAACACCTTTTTTGCAGTGTAATATAACAGACAATAACTAATAAAGAAAAACTAGAATATTTCACTATTTAACGTAATAATTCAGAAAAACTATTCTTTTTGTAAGGGAATGAATTAAGCTTCCGTACAATCCACTAGAAAACATTTTTTAAATGATTTCTTTTAATGGAAACTGTGATAAAATAAATGATAGATTTATTTCCTAAACAGCAGGGGAGATGTAAGAGTTACACTCCACGGGACAGTAGGAGATAATTATGTGGGTTTAAAAAAAATAAATTAATCACTATGTTTATGATCTGCAGAGACGCTGTGCATAATTAGCCATGCTGCTTTGTTTATGATCAGCTTCTGACATTGTGCGCAGTTAGCGACGGCGAAAACCATACGTAATAATAAATAATTTTTAAGGAAAGGAACAAAATAGCGAGCCCACCTGGTTTAAAACTTCTAAAGGAACTTAAAGACACTCAGGCAGGAGGCTATTTCATTTTTGGGAATTAAGTTTTGGGGGGTTTACGAGACGAAGTGTAAACAGTTTTCCGAGCGTACTCACGCACTAGAAAACACATTTAGAAACCAAATGTTTTGCATCGAATTGGGTTGTCAAAAGTATCGATACTCAAAGAAGTATAGATACTAAAACTTTGTATCCGGATACGATACTCATTTTCACAAGTATCGATACCTATCCAAGGAATGAACACTTAAGTTGAGTTATTGTTATTTTTTTTATCAAGCTTGCCTAATATTGTGCACAGCATACAACCTCAAAATATTGTTCTAATTGTTATTGTTTATTGCATTTATTTATTGTTTGCACTACCTCAGACCTGAAGCTTGTTATCATAGTTGCAGTTTCTTTTTGCACAACTGTTTTTATTATAAATATTTAACCTGTGGTTCAGTTCATTTTTACATGTTGCATTTTTCTTGTTAATAAAAATATTTCTGTTAAATTTTGGGGTCTTTGTTTTTATCCTTGTGGTATCGAAAATGGTATCGAGTATCGAATATTTTCCTGAGTATCGGTATCGAGTTGAACATTTCAGTATCGTGACAACCCTAGCATTGCATTAAGTGAAAACGTTTTATTTTGTGTTGAAAATAAGGAAAGTCATTATTAGGGACATTAGAGTCAGTTACGCTCCACGGGACAGTAGGAGAAATCGACAAAAACAGGGGGAGGAGAAGGTGAAAAGGACGTAGGAAAAGAGTCCTTGAGGTACGTGATGGTGTCCGGCTGCAGAGACGGGACGGAGTTATAGACGCTCTGATGGAAAAAAGGGTGTTGAGGTGACGAGACGTCAGCTGGGCGAGACAGCGGGAGGCAGGACGAGTGGTAGGACACGGGGCTCTGGTGGCGTCTCAGAAGAAGACGGAAGGTTTTCAGTTCAGTTTGAGGAAGATGTGAAGAAGATCTGGTGGTGGTCCGGCCCTGGAGAGACGTCTCGCTGGCTCCACCTAGCTGCAGCCGGACATCATTAATGCTGACGGAGCTGTTGGTCTGGAGGTAGGACGGGGACAGAAAGGGGACGGGAGGACCTCGGAGCGTCTGAGAGAAGAAGACGTTGGAGTAGATGGTGGGGGAGGAGGAGAGGTCCGTGGTGGAGGTGGTCTTAGCTCCGGCTGAGCTTTTAATGTACTTTCTGTATATTTTAGGGGTCTGAGAGCCTGAAAGAGGGAGTGGAGAGTAGCGGTGAGAGGAGGACTCGGTCTGGAGATTGCTTTGATAGCTCAGGTCCTGATACGGGTCTGAGTTCTGGAGTTCACTTTCACCCAGCAGAATAACTTCAGAGTAATTCATTTCTGTCTTCTCTGTCACTGTTGTCCACTTCAAACTCTTTAAAAAAACACAAAAATCAAATATTAACATTGAGTTTTAGGACATTTAAGTAAGTAAGTAAGTAAGTATGTAAATAAGTAAATAACCAAGTAAGTAAATAAGTAAGTAAGTAAGTCAATAAGTAAGTAAGTAAATAAGTAAGTAAGTAAGTGAGTA